>NW_026057582.1:95820139-96036991 GCF_023721935.1 Panthera uncia | reverse complement strand
CCCCTTCTCCCCCTCTCCCCTTCTCCCCCTCTCCCCTTCTCCCCCTCCCTGTCTCCATCCCCCCAATAAGTAAGTAGACTTAAAATTTTTTTTAATTCCATACTTTTTTTTGGAACAACAGGCAAAAGTTTATTAAAATATAAGATTAGAAAGGAAGAATAGTAGCAAAGCTCTCTTTGCAGAGAGAGAGGATTGCCCCTAATTCAATTGAACCTCCACTGAAATTTAGCATTCCCTTCAACTATGAATGTAGGCAACAGACAACAATTGTATCAAAAATACAAATATCACAAATACATTTATATCACAAGTACCTTTATCTTTTATACTCATTAAAATACTTTGAGAGTATTTATTACACTTGTTATATATTATTTAATGCATTAATGAAGAAGCACATGTTAGTATATCACAAAAAAAAAACCCTCCTCTTGTAGGAGACCTCATGTGATATTTATTGTGATTAGGTTTATAAGCAAATAGTCCTGGTTTCTTGACAGAGAGGGAGGGGGATAAATGTGTACATTTCCCTCCATCCTGTCCCCTCCCCCTCTCTGCACCTCTTTCCCTCTCTCATTTAATTACCCTTTATCTCCCTTTTATGTCCCTCTCCCCATCCTCATCGTTCCCATCTTATTCACCTTTTTTATTGTTCCTACTTTCTCTCATCCTCCTCCCCCACGCCCCGTCATTATCTCCCTCTGTAGTAATTTATTGCTGTTACAGTTGCTTGCTTGCCTTTTAATGTTAGCTTCTTGGCCAGTTTAATATTGAAAAATGTTTTCATTTTTCCATGTGAAGTTGGGTCCCTCCCAAAATCTCATCTTGGATCAGTATGTCAGACGTTTTTTCCTAAATAAATCATTCATCATAATCCTAATTTAATGATATTTCTTATGTTTTAGTTGACAAAGAGATGATGCAAAGAATAAGGGAAAAATCTATTTTACAAGCACAAGAAAGAGCAAAAGAAGCTACAGAAGCAAAAGCTGCAGCAAGGCGAGAAGATCAAAAATATGCACTAAATGTTATGATGCAGGTAAGTTGCAGATTGATAGGAAAGTCCTCTAATTAAAGAGATAATAGTAAACTGTGTAAGGATAATTTATTACAATCACTGTACTTCCTCAAGTCTCTGTTCATGCTTTGGTTATAGGACTTATTATGTTATGTAGGCTATCTACACTTACATGTGTTCCTGAAAATCTATATGAAAATGGAGGATATAAAGATTGAACAATAGATTTACTTGTTTCAGGAAGAATGTTCTTTTTCCAAGGTAGTAAAAAAATGGTAAGGTTGTATGATAGAAGTGTTTTACTTATTTTTAAATCTTGAAATAATGGACATGATTATTTAAAACAAGAAGAGTCTTGAGGTGCCTGAGTGGCTCAGTTGGTCCGACTCTTGGTTTTGGCTCAGGTCATGATTGCACAGTTTCTGAGTTCAAGCCTTGCATCAGGCTCTGGACTCTGCTGTCAATGGGGAGCCTGCTTGGGATTCTCTCTCTTTTTCTCTCTCTCGCTCCTTCCCCACTGCTCTCTCAAAATAAATACATAAACTTAAAAAAATTAAAAAAAGAGCCTAGTTAAACACTAAATATTGACATATTAGTATCTTTTTTTAACTGTTGAGGCTTTCAAGTTAAAGCTTTTAATCAGCAATATATTTTTTGAGATATAATTCACATACCATACAATTCACTCATGTAAAGCTTATAATTTATTAGTTTGTTGTATATTTAGAGATGTGCAACTATCACCACAATCAATTTTAGGACATTTTTATCACCTCAAAAAGAAACCGTGTGCCCACTAGGAGTCACTCACCATTCCTCCCACCCACTCCAGCTCCAGGCAACCAGTAATCCACTTTCTGTCTTTATAGATTTACCTATTCTGACTAATTTTAACAAGTAATTTTTTTTTATTAAAAAAATTTTTTTTACATTTATTTTTGAGAAACAGAGACAGAGCATGAATGGGGGAGGGGCAGAGATAAAAGGAGACACAGAATCTGAAGCAGTCTCCAGGCTCTGACCAGCTGTCAGCACAGAGCCCGACAAGGGGCTCGAACCCATGAACCCATGAACGGTGAGATCATGACCTGAGCCAAAGTCCGATGCACAACCAACTGAGCCACTCAAGCACCCCTTTACAAGTAATTTCTTATCTCTATTCTCATGTTGACATCTTGAAATGATTAAGGAATCTATAACTAACATTTCATGAAGAGCTCTGTGGATCCAAGTCTCTTCTTTTGTATTTGGATTACTACTATTTTATTCATAATGAACAGTTCATAATTCCAAAGGTTTCTCCACTTGTTTCATTACTTCTACTTGACTTTATATATATGTGTGTGTGTATACATATATAGAGAGAGAGCACGTGTGTGCATGCGCCTATGGTTATTTGTATACTTTGTCTTTTACTTGAAAATTGAACACATGGTCAGCTGACCAAAGATTCCTGCTTTCAGTATATTTGAGTTCCATCTTTTCTTTATTGTGTTATTGCTGCTATCAGCCTTTTGATTTTATCATTTTCCTGAATTTTAAAAAATAAAAGCAAAATAATATAAAATTTGTGGTAACGGACAAATATTTACTGAACTAATAAAATAGTTAAATAATGGTATGCATTCTTCTGTATTGGTAAAATAATAAACCTGGCAGTACCACCATGTTATGTCTCGAAGTTATTAGTATACCGATATCTGAAAGCCTGACTTTGGTATTTGGAAAGATGGTTTTAGGGGTGTTAGTGTATAAAATGTGAAGCTGTAGATTATGTTAAAGTGGATAGAACCTATGGTAAGTCTATAGACTTTACTCCAAACTGTCCATGTTGTTTGTTTCTTTCCTTCAATAGAATTCAGAGTTGGGATTATGTTTTCTTTCTTCCTTATTATAGCCATTGCCAAGTTAAATAGTAGGTACTCAAATATTTGAATTAATTAATGTGAATACCTTGCTCTAATACCCTGTGACAGTAGCAACATTCTAGTTTGATGGATAGACACAGATTTTTTTTTTACTCTGTCTGATGTTAGACATTCAGAAAAGAACTTTCATGGTTCAGTAAGAGTAGATGAAGAGATACAACAACAAAAGGCAACATGTTATTAGCTTAAACCAAAAACTTAACTTAAAATTTGAATTACATCTCAAAAAAGAACAGTTTTTAGTAGTAATCTTTTAAAAATAACTGGGGCGCCTGGGTGGCTCAGTCGGTTAAGCGTCCGACTTCGGCTCAGGTCACGATCTCGCCGTATGTGTGTTCGAGCCCCGTGTCGGGCTCTGTGCTGACTGCTCAGAGCCTGGAGCCTGTTTCAGATTCTGTGTCTCCCTCTCTCTCTGACCCTCCCCCATTCATGCTCTGTCTCTCTCTGTCTCAAAAATAAATAAATGTTAAAAAAAATTTTTTTTTAAATAATTAGCACGGCTGGTGCTAAGACTCATTATAATGTCAGTTCACTGTGCTGTATTAGTCTGGTTGGGCTACCATAACAAAATACCACAGATTGGAAGGCTTAAACAACAGACAGTTGTAACAGTTCTGGAGTCTCGAAGTCAGATTGAGGTCCAGCAAAGTCAGTTTTGGGTGAGGAGTCTATTCTGGTTTGCAGTTGGCAGAGAGAGAGAGAGAGAGAAAGAGACAGAGAGAGAGACAAGGAAAGAAATCAGGTGTCTCCTCTTACTAGGACACTAATCCTGTTCTATCTGGCCCCACCCTTATGACCTCATTTAACCTTAATTACTTCATCAAAGGCCTGTTTTCCAAATATAGCTACCCTGGGGATTAAGTCTTCCACAGATTAATTTGGGGACACAGAAACATCCAGTCAATAACACTGTGTAATAAACTATCCAAAATTTAGCGACTTAAAGGCACAAATACTTATTTCTCAACATTCTGTATGTTGGTGAGGCATTTTTTGTGGTTTGGGGCTGGATTTGTTATGGCTGGATATTCTAGAATGGCCTCGCTCAAGTGTCTGAAACCTTGCCTGGAAGGTAAGCTTGAATAAGCACTTTTAAAGCTTTTGCTGTATCATATTTACTAATGTTTCATTAGCCAAAATATGTCATATCGCAAGCTCAGATTCAAGGGCTGGAGAAAGACTACACCTCTTCTAGGAAAGAGGGATTAAATCACATTGTAAAGGGGCATGCATATAGGATGGGAGGAATTTGGGGCCACTTTGCAAGTTCAGTGATAAAGCAGTGATCAGATGTAGTTCATTCAAGGCTCTGATTCCATCTGTCTGCATCATCTTTAGCACTGCATTTTCTTTGTGTCTATTTTATCCTAGGCTGATGATCTACATCGGCATATAACAAGGCCCAGTGGAAGACAGGCTGTTTTGTTGGCTCCCTTGTAAACCCATAAAACAATTGCTTTAGATGTTATAAAGTGATATTAGGGGGTGCCTGGGTGGCTCAGTCGGTTAAGCGTCCGACTTCGGCTCACGTCATGATCTCACGGCTGGTGAGTTCGAGCCCCGTGTCAGGTTCTGTGCTGACAGCTCAGAGCCTGGAGCCTGTTTCAGATTCTGTGTCTCCCTCTCTCTCTCTGACCCTCCCCTGTTCATCCTCTGTCTCTCTCTGTCTCAAAAGTAAATAAACGTTAAAAAAAAAATTTAAAGTGATATTAGAAATGATAATCAGTTTGACACCTGTTCACATGAATCATGAAGTCTTTGTTGCTTCAAACTAATTTTACAGAATCAGCTCTTCGCTATCTTTGCTGCTGATCTATCATTTGTTCACTTTATAGTCATTTGTTGAATACTGTGAAAGGTGTTGCTACAGAGTTGAACAAGTCAGTCTTCACTTTCAGTTTACTCATGGTACAGAGAAAGTGACAGGCGAGAAAAACAGATTGCACCAGAGGATGCATGAGAGGTCATGGGAGGATAAAAAGAGAACACTGACAAAAGACTGGTATCTCAGTCTGAGAGTATGGGCAGGAAATATGAGGCAGTGTTGTTTGTGCCCAATACTGGAGAATGAGTCACAGGTACCTGGAGAATAAATGGAAAAATTACAGACAGCTTGAATAAGCACATGACAGAAAGTGGCACAGTGAGGGAACATTTGTTGGTCAGAAATAAAATCTTAATATTTTGAAAATTTTCCTGAAGGTAATGGGGCACTCTTTAGCAATTTTCAGCAAGAATATCAAGTTAATAGGGTTTGTATTTTGGAAAAGTTCATTCTGGCTATTGAGTGTGAAGTGCTTGTAGTGTGGAGGCAGAACTTTTGTATTTTTAAGATAGAAAGACTTTGAACATATTTACATGTTGAATAAGAGGCCAGTAAAGGAAAGGTTGATAATACAACCAAAGCAGGGAATTGATGATGATGGAATGGGTGGGATGAAGGTGAACCAGTGAAAAAATTACTCTTAAGTAATAGCAGGATATATTTTTTAAATATTTATTTACTTTGGAGAGACAAAGAGTCAGGGGGAGGAGAGAGAGAGAAGGAGAGAGAGAGAAGTGGAAGGGGCAGAGAGACAGGGAGAGGATCTCAAGTAGGCTCCACACTGTCAGCGCAGACCCCCAACTCGGGGCTTGATGTCATCAACTATGAGATCTGAGCCAAAATCAAGAGTCTGATGCTTAACCGACTGATCTACCCAGTTGCCCTGTGGGGTATTTTATCTTTTGACACTAGAGGGCAGGACTAAGGAATAACTAAGTATTTGGAAAATTCTTAAGTACACAGATAGTTAAAAGAATCCTTTTTTTTTCTCCCCTCAGGATGAAGGAGGCAAGAGGGAAAGAGATTGAGGCAGAGTTATAGGTTTTGAGGTGATTAATGAAAGTTTGGAATACAGATGCCAAACTAATCTGAAACATGCTCTGTTGGACAGTGTTGACTGCTATTGCCTAGATTTCCTATCTTATTTACTATTTGTTTTATAGATTGCCCTGTTCTCTTTTGAGTTTTCCTTTTGTTTTCTACTTCAGGGTAAGTACTACTTGACTTTTGTCCTCTGAACTTTTAACCTAGGTAGATCAATTTTGAGGTGCTTTCTTCTTTTTCTTAAAGATAAAACCCAGAAATCTCAACCTGGGAAACAAATTTTGCCTAATCATGCAGATGAAGTATGAGTTGCTTTCTGGAGTTGTCTAGATTATACTATAGTGCCTTAAAAAGTTCTTATCTGTGGGGGTTGATTTCAGCTCAGGTAATAATCCTGGGGCCCGGGGATTGAGCCCCGTGTCAGGCTCCGTGCTGACAGCACAGAATCTGCTTGGGATTCTCTCTCTCTCTCTCTCTCTCTCTCTCTCTCTCTCTCTCTCTCTCTTCTTTCCCTCTCCCTCCGTCCCTCCATCTGTCCCTGTCTCCTGCTCACTTGTGCCTCTCTATCTAAAATAATGTTAAAAAAAATTCTTATCTGTGAAACCACATACGCTGTTTATTGGAAGAGTGTACAATGTACAAAAATACCGCAAGGAACTACTTGGCCATTTTTTATTCTATTGTTTATTAGTAATTTTAATGTTCCTAGCATTTTTTGTATCCCCCAGCCCCTCCTTTTTCTGCATCTTCTTTCCTTTCAGTATATGTCAGTACCCTGTTAGCCCTATTGATTTTCTCATAATCCTGTTTCTTCCTTTTACATAATTAGCATTTTCCCTATAAACCCATCTTTAGCGCTCTGTGCTTTTGGTAACTCCTGTTCTAACTCCTTTGACCAACTCTTTATATGTGAAGTCTTCATTGTCTTACCTTATTTGTTATTAACAGTTATTGCCATCATAAGACAATTATGCTGTTCATATACCCAGTCTTTGTATCACTATTCCTTTTGAATTTTATTTTTCACCTTTTCTGTCTTTGATATTTCTTTTTTTTTTTTCCTAAATTTTTTAAATGTTCATTTAATTTTGAGAGAGAAAGAGAGAGTGTGAGCAGGGGAGGGGCAGAGAGACAGGGAGACTCCAGGCTCCAAGCTGTAAGCACAGAGCTCTATGTAGGGCTTGAACTCACAGACTGCGAGATTATGACCTGAGCCAAAGTTGGACGCTCAACTGACTCAGCCATCCAGGCACCCCTGTCTTTGATATTTCTTATTGACAAGTTTTACAGACCAAATACACTTTGTTTTGTTTGTTTCTCCTTCAAAGTGTACCATGGTGGCTTTTGCTTTATTTTTAAGCTTCTTTTTTTTTTTTAATTTTACTGAGGTGTAATTGACAAAATTCTAATATATTTAAAGTATATAATGTGAACATTAGCTATACATATACATTGTGAAAGGAATCCCTTAGTGAAGTTAATTAACACATATATCACTTCATATAGTTATCCTTACATTAGATCTCAGCACTTATAGCTGAAAATTTGTACCCTATCATCAACTCCTCCCCATTTACCCTGCCTCTTAGCCCCTGGCAACCACCATTCTTTCTATTCTGTTTCTGTGAGTTCAATTTTTTTTTTAATTTGATGTATAAATGATACCATGCAGTATATATGTTATATATAACATGCATAGTATGTATATATATGTGTGTGTATATAACGAACAGAATGAATGTGTGTGTATAATGAACAGAATGAATGTGCATGTGTGTATATATACATATATCACATTTCAATCCATTCATCCATTAATGGATTCGGAAGATTGTTTCTATATCTTGGCTATCTTGAATAATTCTTCACTAAACGTGGTAGTGTAGACATCTCCTGGAGATAGTGACTTCATTTCCATTGAATATATATACCTGTTAGTCATTTGTGTATCTTCTTTTGAAAAATGACTAGTCACGTCCTTGGTACATTTAAAAGTTGTTAATTTATTTTCTTGCTATTGAGTTATGAGTCTTCTGTATTTTGCATATTAATCCCTTATTGGCCCTGTGGTTTACATATATTTCTCCCATTCAGTACATTACTTTTTTATATTGTTGGTGTTCTCTTTTGCTGTGCAAAAGCTCTTAAGATGTAGTCCCACCTTATTTTTGCTTTTGTTGCCTTTGCTTTTGGTGTCAAATCTAAAAAACCATTTCCAAATCAATGTCAAGGAGCTTATCACCTATATTTTCGTCTAGGAGTTTTAGGTTTTGGATCTTACATTCAAGTCTTTAATCCATTTTGAGTTCGTTTTTGTGTGTGGTGTAAGGTAGGGTTCCAGTTTCATTCTTTTGCATGTGAATATCCATTTTTTTCTAGCACCATTTACTGAACAGACTATCTTTGCGTCTTTGTACATTTTTAGTGCTTTTGTTAAAAATTAGGTGATCATACATGCATAGGTTTGTTTCTGGGCTCTCTATTTTGTTTCATTGATCTATATGTCTGTTTTAATGGTAATACCATACTGTTTTGATTACTCTAGCTTTGTAATATAGTTTAAAATTAGAAAGTGTGACACTCCAGCTTTTCTTCTTGCCGAAGATTGCTTTAACTAATTAGAATCTTTTTTGATTCCATACAAATGTTAGGATTGTTTTTTCTATTGATGTGAAAAATGCTATTGGAATTATGATAGGGGTTGTAATGAATCTGTAGATCACTTTGGGTAGCATGGCCATTTTAACAATATTCTTCCAATCCTTCAAGATTTATTTGTGTCTTCAATTTCTTTCAGCAGCATTTTGTAGTTGTCATTGTATAGATATTACACCTCTTTGGTTAAATTTGTTCCTAAGTATTTTATTCTTTTTTATGCTGTTGTAAATGAGATTTCTTCTTATTTTCTCTTTCTGATAGTTTGTTGTTAGTATAGGAATGTAACTGATTTTTTTTTATATGGACTTTGTGCCTTGCAGCTGTACTGGATTCATTTATTAGTTCTAACAGGGTGTTTTGGTTTTTTTTTCTTCTTTTTTGGAGTTCTTAGAGTTTTCTCTGTATGTCACCTGCAAATCTAGATACTTTTATATCTTCCTTTCCAATTTGGATGGCTTTTCTTACTTTTTTTTTTTTTTTTTTTGCCTAATGGCTCTGGCTGGGACTTCAGTACTATGTTGAGTAGAGGTGGTGATAGTGGACATTCTTGTCTTGTTCCTGATCTTAGAGGAAAAGCTTTTGACTTTGCACTATTGAGTATGATGTCAGCTATGGGTTTGTCATATATGGCCCTCATTTTGAGCTATGTTCCATATAGATCTAATTTGTTGGAAGTTTTTATCATGGAAGGATGTTGAATTTTGCTAAACGCTTTTCTACATCTATTGAGATGACCAAATGATTTTAATCCTTGATTTTGTTAAACTGATGTATGACATTGATTGATTTGCATATGTTAAACCATCCTGCATCCCAGGAATGAATCTCATTTGGTCATGGTGTATAATCCTTTCAATGTACTCTGGAATTTGGTTTGCTAATATTTTGTTGAGAATTTTTGCATCTATATTCATCAGGGATATTGGCCTATGGTATTCTTTTCATGTAGTGTTCTTATTTGACTGGTATGTGGGTAGTGCTGGCCTAATAAAATGAGTCTGGGAGTGTTCCCCCCTTCACTTTTTTAGAAGGTTTTCAAAAATGATGTGTATGTATCCTTTTCTAAATGTTGGGTGGAATTTACTACTGAAGCCATCTGATCCTGGAGTTTTCTTTGTTGGGAGGTTTTTGATGACTGATTCATTCTCCTATAACTGGTTTGTTTAGGTTTTGTCTTCATGATTCAGTCTTGTAGGTTGTACATTTCTATAAATTTATCCATTTTTTTAGGTTTTCTACTTTGTTATCATATAATTATTCATTTTACTTTTTTATGATCCTTAGTATTTCTGTGTTGTCAGTTGTGATGTGTCCTCTTTTATTTCTGATTTTATTTTTTGAGTCTTCTCTCCTTTTACCTTAGTTTAGCTTAATAGTTTTCAATTTTATTTTTCTTTTCAAAAAACCAGCTCTTAGTTTCACTGATCTTTTCTATTATCATTCTAGGCCTTACTGCATTTCTTTATGCTCTGATATTTATTATTTTTTTGCTTCTACTAATTTTGGGTTTAATTTATTCTGCTTTTTCTAATTCTTTAAGGTGTAAAGTTAGGTTGTTTATTTGAGATCCTTCTTTTTTCTTAAGGTAGGAGTTTATTACTATAAATTTCCCTTTTAAAATTGTTTTTGCTTCATCCTATAAATTTTGGTATTTTGTGTTTCCATTTTCATTTGTTCCAATATATGTTTTGATTTCCCTTTTGATTTCTTCTCTGACCCATTTGTTGTTCAGGAGTAATGTGTAATCTCCACATATTGGTTAATTTTTGTTTTCCTTGATACTGATTTCTACTTTCATGCCATTGTGGTCAGAAAATATACTTGAGCTAATGAATATTCTTTAACTCTTTTATGACTTTTTGTCTTGGTAGTAGCCATCCTAATGGGTGTGAGATGGTATCTCATGGTGGTTTTGATTTGGTCCTCAATGCCATTTTAATTTAAAATGTATCTTTGAAACCTACCCATTCCCCTTTCCTCCATTTTTAATTCTTTCAGATATTGGTAAGCAGAACCTTTATTTTTGGTTGGTCTTTTCCTCTCTTATCCCATCATTTGCCCTACACTTACTCCTTTTTTAAAAATAACAGTTTTGAGATTTCCTTCATACACTGTACAGTTCACTCTTAAGGTGTACAATTCTGGGGGCTCCTGGGTGGCTCAGCCGGTTAAGTGTCTGACTTTGGTTCAGGTCATGATCTCATGGTTTGTGAGTTCGAGCCCCACATAGGGCTCTGTGCTGACAGCTCAGAGCCTGGAGCGTGCTTCACATTCTGAGTCTCCCTCTCTCTCTGCCCCTCCCCTGCTCACGCTCTGTCTCTCTCTCAAAAATAAATAAATGTAAAAGAAAAATTAAAATAAATAAATAAATAAAAGTATTAAAAAAAATAAAGTATACAATTCTATGGCTTTTAGCTTAATCACAAGTTATGCAACCATCATGACTATGTAGTTCCAGAACATTTTCATCGCTTCAGAAAGGAACCCCATACCCATTAGCAGTCACTCACTTTTCTATCCTCCTCTGTAGTCTTTATCTACCTTCTGTCTCTATGGATTTGTCTATTCCGGATATTTCACATACAATATATGACCTTTGGTATCTGCCTTTTTTCACTTAGCATAATGTTTTTGAGTTCATTTATTTATTTATTTATTTTAATGTTTATTTACTTTTTGAGAGAGACAGAGCATGAGCAGGGCAGGGGGCAGAGAGAGAGGGAGACACAGAATCGGAAACAGGCTCCAGGCTCTGAGCTGTCAGCACAGAGCCTGACTCAGAGCTTGAACTCACAGACTGTGAGATCATGACCTGAGCTGAAGTCGGACACTCAACCGACTGAGCCACCCAGGTGTCCCTCATTCATTTTGTAAAATAAGTGAGACCTTCATTCATTTTTATAGCTGAACGATACTCCGTTGTATGGATATACCACAGTTTGTTTCTTTGTTCATCAGTTGGTGGAAATTTAAGTTCTTTTCACCTTTTAGCTATCGTAAATAGCACTGCTATGAACGTTCACTTATAATTATTTTTTTGAGTACCTGTTCTCAATTCTTTTGTGTATATACCTAGGAGTAGAATTGCTGGGACATTTAACTTTTTGAGGAGCCACCAAACAATTTTCCATAATGACTGTACCATTTGGCATTCTCTTCAGCAATATGTGATGATTCCAATTTTTCTACATCCTTGCCAAAACTTGTTATTTTTCATTTTGTTGTTTATAGTCGTCAGAAAGTATGAGCCCCCCAGGTTTTTTTTTTCAAGATATTTTGGCTATTCTGGGGCCTTTGCAATTCTATTTGATTTAAAGATTGGCTTTTTCATTTCAGTTATTATTGTAGCATATCTGTGTGTTATTTGGCAGTTTGAAAAGATCATTATATAAAATCTTATTTTTATAATTAAAAAATGAATAGAAAATAGAAAATGAATAGAAAATAGTGACATCACTAGTAAGTTTTTTTCTTTTTTCTTTTTTCTTTTGTATTTTCTGTGTTCTCACCATAATAAATGCATATTTTTTCATAATAAGAAAACCTTTTTTTAAAAAGGAGCAACACTTACCTTCTGATGATTACTTTTTCTACCTTTAATTTCTTTTTTCTGTAATAATAATTTACTAATTTTCTGTGTAAATCTACCAAATTTCTAAGCATATGAGAAATTAACTTTAGCTATTAACAGGTAGTCATCAGAAAAGACAGTATCTCTGACACTGCTTTTCTTATGTGTACATTTTGTCAGATGTGCTGACCTACATCCTTTTTGTGTAAGTGTATCCCAGATTCACAACATCTGTATAGAAGTACACTTTCAGCAATCATACATGTCCATTTTTTTGTTTACTTCAAACTTTTTCATCTTTTCCAGAAGTGTGGTTAAAATTCATTCATTCATTCATTCATTCATTCATTATACCCATTAGGATATTTGTTAGCCTTGGAAAGAAGAGAGTGTAGAAGCAAAAATACTTTTGTTGAGAGAAAAATGGAAAGAACTGAAATTGTTAGATGGTACTTAATCTTCTCAACAGCAAAGTCTTGAGATGGAAGTAGCAGAATGCACTTAGCATCTCTAAAAAGGAAACTGTTTGTAAAAGCTGTTATCAGAAATGAACAAGATTATTACTGAGCAGAAAGGAAAACATAAAGGGTAGGATATAAAAATATATTAACTCATTTCCATTAGTCCAAATCTGATTTGAGAAGTAATTTTTCTTCATCAATTCTTTTAGTTTTGTTCCCGTGAATTTGAAGGCTAGTCAAATGGGAACTTTGTAACATATATAACATTAAATATGTATGTAAATATACACGCCTTTGGCATGCCTTGCAATTTTGTATTGAAAGCTAGACATGTTATATCAGGTAGTAGAAACAGGTTATTAGGCTGATTTATTTTAATGTGGCTGGGATTTAGGCTATGTTTAATGTTAGCTGTAGCTGTTGGTATCAGAGGCGTCTGGTGTCTGTTTTGTTTTTTTTTGAACTCCCCCTTTGACTTTGGGCTTCTATTCCTCTTCTGTGAGAGTTTTTATCATAAGACTCTCTCTTATATAATCTACTCTCATTATCCTGGAACCCCCTAGGTATGGTAGTAAATTTATAAGGGAAGAGAAGCATTCATAGACTTTCAGTTAAATATCACTTTTTCCATGGGCCTGTATCTTGGAGCTGTGATCTTTCAAGTTTTCCTCCAGTGAGACAGCTTTTTCCCACTGCCTCCTATTCCCTTCCTTGACTGCACTGTTCCTGGTCTATTTTCTTGAATCCTTGACTACTGACTATTTCCTTCTCCCCATAAGTGGGACAGGAAAGCTGGAGAAGACTGAAGTGGGAGGGATTTTCTTTCCCAGCAGAGGTACGGGACTTCTGCTCTGGCAAGGTCCTTTACTCTGGCTAGTAGATCTTTGTTAAGGAGAGTGCTCTGGGTATTTCTGTAATCCACAATGGTTATTCTTCCCCTCCCTCTGCCAGAGACACAAAGTTAATATTCAGAGCTTCATCAATGTAGCCTAATGTGGTTTCTGAAGGTGAAGCCCACAAAAATATAGGGGCACTTCTCAAGACTGTGGCCTCAAACACTTTATCAGTAGTCCTGCTAGTCCACCCTTCAGTTCTAGTATTTTGTCAAAATGACCCATTTAAGTGTTCCTACTAGTTTATAGCTCTAGTTATTTTTGCTACAGGCAATTACATCTTTGTGTGTTTTGGATACACCTGTCTGTCCAGATTTCAGGCTAACAGTTTGCCCTGCAACTCACTTCTCTAAGGAGTCCAAGAAAACTAGTTGTTTTTCACTTTGTCCATCTTTCTTTTGTTGTTGTAAGGATTGGAGTAACAACTTCTAAGCTTTCTGCATGTCAAAACTGGAACTAGAGCTCCTTTATTACATATATATATATATATATATATATACACATACACATGTATATATATGTATGTATATATATGTATATATATATACATGTATGTATATATATGTATATATATATACATGTATGTATATATAGTTGTAAAACTTTTCAGTGGTTGCTATATGCACCTTTAACTTCTAACAATCTACTTCAAGTAAGCACTGATTCTATTCCAGTAAAATATAGCAAGTTTGTTCAAATAAAACTCTGTTATCTCCCCCTCTCTTTGGTCTGCTTTGCCATTTAGGTATATGTATTTGTTATAACTCAACAGTACATATTACTGTACTTTAAAAATTATTGCTTTTTGTTAAATATAGAACTGCCCTTCGACCCAGCAATTGCACTACGAGGTATTTATCCAAAGAATACAAAAATACTTCTTTGAAGGGGCACATGCACCCCCATATTTATAGCAGCACTGTCAACAATAGCCAAAGTATGGAAAGAGCCCAATGTCCATTGACAGATGAATGGATAAAGAAAATGTAGTATATATATATATACAACGGAGTATTACTTGGCAATCAAAAAGAATGAAATCCTGCCTTTTGCAACAATGTAGATGGAACTGGAGTGTATTATGCTAAACAAAATGAGTCAGAGAAGACAAATACCATATGATTTCACTCATATGTGGAATTTAAGAAACAAAACAGATGAGCATAGAGGCAGGGAAGGAAAAATACGGTAAGATAAAAACAGGGAGGCAAACCATCTTAAAGAGATTTTTAACTATAGAGAACAAACTGAGGGTTGCTGGAGTAGAGATTAGTGGGTGATGGGCTAGATGAATGATGGGCATTGAGGAGGTTACTTGTTTTGATGAGCACTGGGTATTGTATGTAAGTGATGAATCACTAAATTCTCCTGAAACCAATACTACACTACATGTTAACTAACTTGAATTTAAATAAAGACTTGGAAGAAAAAAAATTAAATAAAAACTTACTGCTTTTTAAAAAAAATCTTAGGTTTTTAAATAAATCAAGAGAATAAAGGCCAAAAAAAAGTCTGTATTGTCTTTTTTCTTGATTAAACAATGTAATGTGATAAATCAGCAGTACTTTTTTTCCCTCATGGTTTGTTTGTTTTATAACTGGAAATTTATACCTTTTGACCCCTTTCATGCATTTTGCCTAACCCAGCACCCCATCGCTGGTAACCACCAGTTTGTTCACTGTATCTATGAGCTTGAGGGTTTTTTTTGTTTGTTTGTTTTAGATTCCACATAAAAGTGAGATCACATGGTATGTCTTTCTCTGATTTATTTCACTTATCATAATGCCCTCAAGGTTCATCCATATTGTTGTAAATGGCAAAATTTTATTCCTTCTTGTGGCTGAACAATACCCTGCTGTGTATATATTCCATATTTTCTTTATCCATTTATCCAGCAGTAGACACTTAGGTTGTTTCCATGCCTTGGCTGTTGTAATTAATGCTATAGTAAAGATGGGGAGGGGCATTGTATATCTTTTTGAATATGTGTTTTCATTTTCTTTGGAAGTAGAGTTACTGGATCATGTGGTACTTCTATTGTTAATTTTTTGAGGAATCTCTATACTGATTTCCGTAATGGTTGCACCAATTTACATTTCTCCTGACAGTGTACAAGGGTTCCCTTTTCTCCACATCCTCACCAACACTTGTTATTTCTTGTCTTTTTTGATACTAGCCATTCTAACAGCTGTGAGGTGATACCTCACTGAGGTTTCCATTTGCATTTCCCTAGTATTTAGTGACATTCAACATTTTTTAATGTACCTATTGGCCACCTGTATGTCTTCTTTGGTAAAATGTCTATTCAGATCCTCTGTTCTTTTTTTAATTGGATAGTTTGTACTTTTGGTGTTGAGTTGCCCCTTACAAGATTTTAATTTGCAAATATTTCATTTAGTAGATTTTTGTTTTCATTTTGTTGATGATTTCCTTTGCTGTGCAGAAGCTTCTTAGTTTGGTGTATTTCTGCTTGTTTGTTTTTGCTTTTCTTGCCTTTGCTTTTGGTGTCAAATCCAAAAAATCACTATGACAAGTTATCAAGAAATTTACTACCTGTGTTTTCTTCTATGAATTTTATGGTTTCAGATCCTACATCCAAGTCTTTAATCCATTTTGAATTAAATTTTGTGTATGGTGTAAGGTAATGGCTTAATTTTATTCTTTTGCATGTGGTGGATATCCAGTTTTTCCAGTATCATTTATTGAAGAGACTGTTCTCTCCCCATTATATATTTTTGGTTCCTTTATCATAAATTAATTGGCCGTATATGCATTCGTTTATTTTTGGGCTCTCTGTTCTAGATCATTGATCTGTGTGTCTGTTTTTATGCCAGTACCATACTTTTATTTTTTAAAAAGTAGGCTTCATGCCCAGCATGGAGCCCAGTGTGGAGCTTGAACTCACAACCCTGAAATCAAGACCTGAGCTGAGACCAACAGTTGGATAGCTTAACTGACTGAGCCACCTAGGCACCATGCCAATACCATACTTGTAAGTTTTAATTACTGTAGCTTTGTAATGTAGTTTGAAATCTGTGGGCTTGCTGCCCCAGCTTTGTTCTTTCTCAAGATTGTTTTGGTTATTCAGGGTTTTCTTTGGTTCCATACAAATTTTAGGATTGTTGTTTTCAATTTTTGTGAAAAAGGACATTGGAATTTCGTAGAGATTTCATTGACTCTGTAGATTGCTTTGCATGGTTTGGACACTGGAACAATATTAATTCTTCTAATTCATAGGCCTGGAATATTCCATTTATTTGTGTCTTCTCCAATTTCTTTTCATTAATGTCTTAATGGTTTTCAGTGTACAAGTCTTTTACCTCCTTGGTTCAATTTATTTTTAGGTATTTTGTTCTTTTGATATAATTATAAATGGGATTGCTTTCTTTAAATTTTTTTTAAGTATTTACTTTTATGAGACAGAGTATGAATGGGGAAGGAACAGAGAGAGAGGGAGACACAGAATCTGAAGCAGGCTCCAGGCTCCAAGATGTCAGCATAGAGCCCGACATGGGGCTCGAACCCATGAACTATAAGATCATGACCTGAAGTCAGATGTTTAACCAACTGAGCCACCCAGGCACCCCATGCTTTCTTAATTTCTCTTTCTGATAGCTCATTATTAGTGTACAGAAATGCAACAGATTTTTGTACATTGGTTTTGTATCCTGCAACTTTACTGAATTTGTTTATTCTAACAGTTTTTTGGTGGAGTCTTGAGGATTTTCTATATATAATATCATGTCTGTTGCAAATAGTGACAATTTGACTTCTTCCTTTCTGATTTGGGTGCCTTTTATTTCTTGCTCTGACTAGGACTTTTAATACTGTGTTGAATAAAAGTGGTGAAAGTGTGCATCCTTGTCTTGTTCCTGACTGTAGAAGAAAAGCTTTCAGCTTTTCACTGTCAAGTATCTTGTTAGCTGTGAGCTTGATGTACATGGCATTTATTATGCTGAGGTATGTCACCTCTGTACCCACTTTGAGAATTTTGATCATAAATGGATGTTGAATTGCATTATCTTTTTAAATTTATTTTGTGATATAATATATGTAACATAAAATTTTTATTTTAATCATTAATTTTAAAGCTCAGTGGCTTTAAATACATTAATGTTGTGCTCCCATCATCACCATGCATCTCCAGAGCTTTGTTAATCTTACAAAATTGAAACACTGTGCCCATTAAACAATAATAACTCCACATTCCCCCATTCCCTCAGATCCTGGCAATACCCATTTTCCTTTCTGTTTCTATGAATTTCACTACTTTACGTACCTCATGTCATTGAAATCATACCATGTTTGTCCTTTTGTGACTGGCTTATTTCATTTAGCATAATGTCTTCAGGTTTATCCACATATAGCATGTGTCAGAATTTTCTTCCATTTTAAAGCTTAATAACGGTCTGTTATGTATATACCACATTTTGTTTATCCATTTGTATTGTTTTTTATATTTATGCACATATTTACCATTTCCCATATTCTTCATTCCTTTTATGGATCTGTGTTAGTGTTGGGTGCCATTTCCTTTTAGGCTGAAGAACTTTTTTTTAGCATATCTCGTAGAGCAGGTCTGCTAACAACACATCTTCTCAGTTTTATTTATCTTGGAATGTGTTTATTTCATCTTCATTTATGAAGAGTGGTTTTGCTGGACATGGAATTCATAGTTTATATATTTTTTGTCAGTGCTTTGACCATGGCGTTTGACTTTTTTTGTCCTCCATCATTTCTAATGAGGAATTAGCCTTATTTGTATTGTCATTTCCTGTACATGATGAGCCGTCTTATTCTTGCTGCTTTCAAGATTTTCCTTTGTTTGGCTCTTGTATTAACTTAGCAGTTTCACTAAGTTGTATTCAGGTATATCTCTGTGTTCATTTTACTTTGGTTTGTTGAACTTATTGGAGCTATGGATTCATGTTTTCATCAAATTTGAGAAATTTTTATCAATTGTTTTCTGAAATATTATTGATTGAAAAGTATACATTTTATGGTGGCTCAGTCAGTTGAGAATCCAACTCTTGATTTCAGCACAGGTAATGGTCTCACAGTTGTGGAATGGAGCCCTGCATTGAGCTCTGCTCTGGGCATGGAGCCTGCTTGAGATTCTCTGTGTCCCTCTCCCTCTGCCCCTCCCCCACTCATGTGGGTGAGCATACTCTCTCTCTCAAAAAAACAAACAAACGAAAAAAAAAACCCTTTACATTTAGTTAATAGATTATAGAAATTCTGGGTCCTGTTGTATTTGTTTGTTTGTTAGTTTATTTATTGAGGGCTGTTTATTTTTTAGTAACTTGCCTGTACTTTAACTGTGAAATCAGTCTGGTCTCGTTTGTAGTACACAATTGCTGATGTTTCTGCTAAGTTTTTTAATTCTTATTCTTTAGGCTGGCTTCCTTAGAGGTCTTTCCTGTGTCTGCATAGCTTAATTGTTAGCTAATGATACGGGCAGAGGTGGTAAAGGCTACCACCCTTTGCTGGTTGGTCTGTGGGTAGGTTTTAGAATACATTCAAAGTTGGAGCCAGTTTTCAACTCTTTGTTGGTTTCACTTTTTTTTTTAATTTTATTTTTAATCTCTACACCCAATGTGAGGCTCAAACTCACGACCCCGAGGTCCATAGTCACCTGCTGTACCAACTGAGCCAGCCAGTCACCTCACTTTGGTTTCGTTTTATGCCAGGCTTTCTCAGGTCTTCCTAATAAATACATACCTTTCCATTTAGCCAGACTTGTAAGCTTTTCGTAGACTTTCTGTGGTTTTCTCATTTACATGATCTTTCTATTAATTTTCTGACTAGTTAGGCACTTATCCTAACCAGGACCTCTACCAACTTCAGAATTTCCCTATTTATTCACAATGAAGTCCATCACTTTTATCCACCAAATCCATGGGTTTTTGCTGCCCCACCCTGAAATGAGTCCACCCTTTTTGCCAACAAAGCTGATGGATTCTTTTTGCTAGCTTTATGTTGGCAGAACTGCCAGTCTCATTATTCATGCTGGCAGTGAGTGGTCTGGAGCAACCTCAGGCAGACAGGTCTAGCCTCCCACTGTTCTTACCTGTAACTTTAGCATTTATTCTAGAGCAAACACTTCTCAATATGCAAGCTGTCTTTGGTTAGTTTCCTGTGCTCCAGAATGGTTGTTTTGGATAGATTTGTCCAGCTTTATACTTGATGTTTGTGTATGGGAATTGCCAACCCCTTCATGCCTCTGAGATAACTAAGCAGGTAATTTTTACATTACTTACAAAGCTCCCTAAGAAGTTTTGGTGGTATTTTGATTAGATCTACGTTGACTCTATAAGTTAATTTTCAGAATATCAACATATTTACATTGAGATTTCTCTCTAGGAACATGGCATTTATCTCCATTTATTTGGACTTATCCCTCAGGAAAATTATTTAACATACATATAGGATTTACTTTGTTAGTAAATACTTTGTTAGTAAATAGCTTCTTTGTTAAGCTTATTTTTAGGATTTTTAAAGTTTTTTTGCCAATTACTAATACAATGTTTTTTTCCAATGTATTTTTCTAATCGTTTACTGCCAGTTTGTAGGAAGGTTAGTTTTTATGAGTTTGTATTAGTTGATCTTGTATATAATTGTCTTGCTGAACTTACTTTCCTTATAGTTCTAATTGTTTGTCAGTTTGTTATTTTGGTTCTTTCAGGTAATCTAATTATTTGCAAATAATGACAATTTTATTTCCTTATAATCTGTACTTATATTTCTTGTTTTTAAAATTCTATTGTATAGGCTACGATCTCTAGGAAAATAGTACAATAGTAGTCATGCTGGCTTAGTGACTTTGCTAGAAATATATCTAATGCTTCACCATAAAGTGTGATGTTATATGAGTCCTTTTTAAGTAAAATTTTTCTTTTATGCCTAGTATCAATGGATATTTTGGCATGTAATGAAATTAAATTGTTTTTTCTCTTTTCATTTCCTAGTATGATAAATAAGAAATAATGGTATTTGATCAAGATGCATTATAATTTTAATATTTTCCTCATTTCAATTTGCTAATTTTATGATTTTTGCATGTAATTCATAATAGAGATTGGTTTATAAAGAACAATGCCTTAATAAACCAGACATTCATTCCAAATTAAAAGAAATGTAGATGGGAGCGCTTGGGTGGCTCAGTCAGTTAAGCTCTGTGCTGACAGCAGGGAGCCTGTTTCAGATTCTCCTCTCTCTCTCTCTCTGCCCCTCCCCCACTCATGCTCACATGCACTGTCTCTCTCTCTCTCTTTCAAACATAAATAAATAAAATACATATTAGGGGGAAAAAAAGAAATGTAGATGTCCCCATCTTCAGTCCCCTTCTGAGTTTTTCTGTTTACTGTAGTTTACTATTAAAGCCTTTCTTTAAGAGGTATGTTTCCCATATCATATTTTTTTTAACAAAGGAACTTCAAGGATTGTTTAACATTTGTTTGTCTTTCTCTTTGATATATTTAGTTTCTCTTTTCCTTTTATTGTAAGCTTTGTGGTATTCTTCATGTTTTTATCTTCATTCTAGTCCCTTCTGTCACCTGCTCTGTAAAGCCTTTCTTGGCCCTTCCTCTTCCCTATTTCTCCCTGAAGAGTTAGCCTTTTTTTAAAAAATATAGTGTATTATAAATTAAATCATAAATGTATATGTGTATATATGTATGTATGTGTATTTCTATATGTATGTATATATATGTATATACATATGTAGTTCTCTTAATTATATCTTTGCTATAATACCATAATTTTCCTGTTACTTTTGGTTATAAGGGTAGTCTCATTTTTGGTAGTTAAGGCTTAGTCTTACATGTTTTTAAAAACTTTTCAAAATTCACTTCACTTGTAGAGATTCTGAGGGATTAAGGGCGTTCTGACTGCACATACTTTTCCCTTCTTCCATGTGTTGGGGCAGAGAGGAAGGAGAGGAAAAAAGGCAAACATAATATTTAACTGGGTGAAGTTGTCATCTTCTCCTTTTAGGTTGTGGCTGTCTCTGGCTAACAGTGACTGGTCATCATGCCCTGTTGTCAGTCATTTAAAGGCTGGCTCTTTGCCACACGTAAGATCCTTCCTGGCCCAACCTTTTGGCAGCTCTCTGAACTTAGAACATGCAAAAATTACCATCTTTTGTGCTTAGTTTAGGCCTTGTGTGCAATTCTCGGACTATAGGAAACTCCTGTTCAGTACTCTGTGAAATTTATTTTGAAGTCAGTGTTTCACGATCCAGTAGGAAAATAACAGTCTTCCAGAAGAAGGTATTAGGTCATGGAGATATTACAGAACACCTCTTCAGTGCAGTTTCATACTTAGAATGTTTATTCTGTATTCTGAAATAATTCAGCTTCTAGGAAACTCCATCTCAGCATGTTATTCTAGAGCTGTGCCAAATGTAGTATTTAAATGTAAATTAAGTCTCCCTCTCTCTCTGACCCTCCCCCATTCATGCTCTGTCTCTGTCTCAAAAATAAACGTTAAAAATTTTTTTTAAATGTAAATTAACTTAAATTTACGTTAATGAAACTTAAATAAAAATTTAGTTTTTCAGTCACATTAGCCACATTAAAAAAACTTTTTTTGAGTTTACTTATTTATTGAGAGAGAGAGTGCAGTCGGGGATGGGGCAGAGAGAGAGAAGAGGGAATCCCAAGTAAGCTCAGCACCGTTATTGCAAAGCTTGATTCAGGGCTCAGACTCAAAAACTGTGAGATCATGACCTGAGCTGAGACCAAGAGTCTGTCACCTAACCAACTGAGCCACCCAGGCACCCCACATTAGCCACATTTTAAGTACTTCCTTAGCCACATACAGCTAGTGGCCGCTGTATTGAATAGCACAGAACATTACCATCATTGAGAAAAGTTCTGTTAGATACTGCTTCTTTAGACAATAGAGTCAGGATATTTTTGTAACCATAGGAAAGTCAGAGATACATGGTCAGTCATTTACACCAACCAGTTAGGCTTTCACAGGCTTTTTTTTTCTTTCTTGCCCATATGAAGGAATGTTAATAAGAGGGAAAAAGAGCACACTCCTGTATGATGCACTGCTTTCAAATTCATCTGATAGTTAGCTTTTCTTGTGGAAGCTTCAAGTAACTGCTACTGCAAACATATTTGGCAGCAACGGCATCCAAAGTTCAAACATTTCTACCCACCAGAGACAAATTCCCTAGTTCATCCTTCCTGTTTCCTTTCTTACTATTCCCTTGTTTCTCAGGTGAATGTAGGCACAACTTCAGTCCCAAGACAAGGTAAGGCTGGCATACATAGAAAGGCGTGTGTGTGTGTGTGTGTGTGTGTGTGTGTGTGTGTAAATTTTGGAACAAGTGACTTGTTTTTTAGAAAAAAACAATTTTTTTTTTACCAAGCCCTTAGATATCATTTAATTGAATGCCTGCCCCCATTTTACGTATAAGTAAACTGAAGCTAGAGAAAATGATTGCTCAAGATGGTATCAATAGTTAATGGTAATCTGGAGCCAAAACCTGTGTTCATGGAGATACTAAATCATTTACTATTCCCATTTTAATTTTTTATTCACTACTAACAATTGCTGCAGATTCAATGACAAGAATTTAGAGGTAAGATTATTATAATGCAGTTTTTATTTTTAAAATGTTGCTTTTTACATGTTTTAAAGTTTTGGTAATTGTAATTTTTACAGATTGAAGAAGAGGAGAGGAAAAAAATAGAAGATATGAAAGAAAATGAACGAATGAAAGCAACTAAAGAATTGGAAGCCTGGAAGGAATGTCAAAGAAAAGCTGAAGAACAAAAAAGAATTCATAGAGAAGAGAAATTCTGTGAACAAGAAAAGCAAATTGAAGAAGAGAGAAAAAAATTTAAACATAAAAGCCATACTAGAATTTCAGCATCTAGAAATCTTGCCACTAAAGGTACAGTGATTAATATTTTCTGGGAAAGTGGGGCCTGTTGGTAAAGTGTATGTGTCACTTTTTATTTTCATAATCTATTTACACTATTAGGTCATTATTTTGGTATATAGAGAATAAGTACTATAATATAAAGGCTAAGGTGAAAGATCTATTTCTTCTTTTAGGAAGTAGTGACATTTTCAAAATACAATGAGCAAGGATTCAGTGTTGGTTTTGCTTGTGTGCTTCATTTTGAAATGTATGCAAGTGTTGTTAAATACGTGTTTAACTCAGGTCCAAAAAGACTTGGAGTGGACTAGCAGCGCCAGGAGCATTCATTTATTTCTTTAGAGATAAGAAACTAGGAATCTCATTAAAATACATTTTCATCACATGACTGAGGAACATGAGTACCCTTACACAAACTTAGTTGTAAGCAAACAAGTGTTTTCCTGGCCTTCGATCCTGATGTGTTTAGAAATAGGTAAAAGAACACATTTCTTTATTGAAAGCTAAGAGTTTGATTTTATCTGATTTTAGAATATTAAACTTTGCTTTGGGTATATTTCGTATATTTTGTAAATGGAACATTTTGTAGCAAAATCACTTATGTAATAACAATAATTAACATTTATTGGGTGATTTCTCTATGCCAGGTGATTTTATTGATTGTGTGACTCAGTCTTCACAACAACACTTTGGGCTAAGTGCTGCTATTCTTATTAGAGGAAGTAGATATTCAGAAATGATAAACACCTACCCAATAAGTAAACTTGTGGGATTTGAGCTCTATACTCTTTCTTCTAGGCTATATGTCTTTACCTCACTTTAAGTGAGGTTGAGTGTGTTGAAAAGTCATTAAATGATCCTATGATTTAAGAACCATGATTATTCCCATTTTCCAGGTGAGAAAAGGCATAGAGAGTATTACTAGCCCAAGGTAACACTGCTCATAAATGGTAGAGTCAGAATTTGGACTCAGGTGATCAGGCTCCAGAGTAGGTGAAGACCATTGTTGTGTTATATTGCTACACAGATAAAACAGGCAGATTAGCCATGTTCATTATTTGATTCATAACATATTTTGGCAGGGTTTGTTTGTATGAAGGAGACATTTGCAATCAGAAATGTGCTAGGGAAGAAGTACTCAAAGTGTATAATACTGGTTTGAAAAAATATTACCTTTTAAATGTTTGTTGCCTAGCATCCCAAAGCCTTAAAATAACTTTGAAGAGTGACTCAGTTTGTGCTTAACCAAAATATTACTAATGAAGAAATAGCAAAACCTTGGAAGTTTTAATTACCAGTTCCATGTTATAAAGCACATCCCCCTAATTTTATCTCTTAATGTGAAGCTAGGAGTCTATACTATGATTCAGTTACTTTGCAGGGCATAGGAGTTAAATGTGTGTGTGAGATCCATGCTCTTCTTGGACCTAGAACTTCAATATTGGGTGATGTCATTTTGTTGAAAACTACTTAGTATTTTATATTAAGGTGATTATAGAAGTAAAAAATTTCCAGAGGCACCTGGGTGGCTCAGTTGGTTAAGCATCTGACTTGAGCTCAGGTCATGATCTCCTGGTTTGTGAGTTTGAGCCCCACTTCGGGCTCTGTACTGACATCTCAGAGCCTGGGGCCTGGTTCGGATTCTGTGTCTCCCCCTCTCTCTGCCCCTCCCCTGCTCATACTCTGTCTCAAAAATAAACAAACATTTTTTAAAAATTAAAAAAAAAAAGAAAGTAAGTCCTTATCTCATAGAGATACCTACTGAAATATGCATGGATGAAAAAAATATGTCTGAGATTGGCTTCAAAATAATATGTGAGGGGCGCCTGGGTGGCGCAGTCGGTTAAGCGTCCGACTTCAGCCAGGTCACGATCTCGCGGTCCGTGAGTTCGAGCCCCGCGTCAGGCTCTGGGCTGATGGCTCCAAGCCTGGAGCCTGTTTCCGATTCTGTGTCTCCCTCTCTCTCTGCCCCTCCCCCGTTCATGCTCTGTCTCTCTCTGTCCCAAAAATAAATAAAAAACGTTGAAAAAAAAATTAAAAAAAAAATAATAATATGTGAAACTAGATAGAAGATGAAGTGATATTGGCCAGGAGTTGATAATTGAAGTCAGGTCATGAATGCATTATGGTTAATTATTCTATTCTGCCTACTTTTATATATGCTTGAAATTTTTTATTATAAAAAAATAAGGAACAAAGCATATTGAATTATTTTTATAAACAAAGTAATTTTAAATTAGTAAAACAAAAAAACCTCATTTCCCCAGCCTGTCTTGTAACTCGATGTAGCCAGGTGACAAGCTCTGGCTGATGATATGCAAAAAGAAATCTGCTAAAGATTTATAGAAAAGTATTACTCCTTTCTGCTTGCTTCTCCTTTCCTTTTCCTACGTAAGATGAAGGTGTTTGCAGAAAGTTCATTAGCTATCTTGAGACCACAAAGAGGCAAAACATACACTAAGAATGATGGAATAGGGAAGAAGAAGGAGCTTGCAACATTAAAGACATTGGAAAGCCAGTACCTCTGCACTGGACTACCTTCCTACCTTCCTTCAAGCTTGTTAAGTGAAAAAAAAAAAACAAGAACTCATTCTTGGTTAATCAACTGTAGTCATATTTTCTCTTCACACAGCTTAGAGAACTTTTGACTGATAGAAATGGATAATGTGCAAATTTGGTGTAGCATTTGAAAATTATTCAATGTAATTAAGAATATTAACACAGTAAAGGAAAAAACATGTGATCATTTCACTATTGCAGAAAGGTATTTGATAAAATCCAACACCCATTTATGAAAAAAATTTCTCAGCAGATTAGGAGTAGAAAGGTACTTTTTTACTTTAATGAAGTCCTTTTACAAAAAAATGTATAGTAAGCTTCATGTTTATTGGTGAATTAATGAATGCTTTGCCCTGCCCTGTAGGTCCAGGATCAAGGCAAGCATGTCTAGTTTCACTGATTCTATTCAGCATTGTACTGGAGGTCCTAACCATTACATTACGACAAGAAGAAGCAATGAGAGGCATGAAGATTAGACAGAAAGAAGTAAAACTTATTTGTAGATGACACAATTGTATATGTGGAAATCCCTAAGAAATATGAAGAATGACGACTAGAACTAATAGGTGAATTAATAAATTCAGGATATAAGTCACTTAAAATTTTATTTACCAGAGGCAAACAACTGGGAAATTACATTTTAATTTATTTATAATAACATTAAAAGAGAAAATATGTAGGAATAATTTAACAAAAGAAGTGTAAGATCACATCACTGAAAACTACAGGAGGATTGCTGGGAGATATTTTAAAAGTCCTAGCTAAATGTAGTGATAGAACATGTTCCTGAATTGGAAAACTCAATGTTCGGATGTCAGTTCTTCTTAAACTCATCTATAGATTCAATGCAGTTCCAGTAGAAATCCCAGTAATCTTTTTGTAGAAATTGACAAGCTGATTCTAATATTTATATGAGAATATAAATCACCTAGAATAGCGAAATGAATTTTTAA
The DNA here is from genome assembly GCF_023721935.1 of Panthera uncia. NCBI lineage: Eukaryota > Metazoa > Chordata > Mammalia > Carnivora > Felidae > Panthera > Panthera uncia. Next base: position 96,010,183 of record NW_026057582.1, on the reverse strand, counting down.
AAATAAGAGCAAATATGTAGGACTCACACTACCTGATTTGAAGACTTAGCGTCAAGCTACAGTAATCAAGACAAGATGAAATTGGTGAAAGACAAACACAAGTTCAAAAGAACAGAATACAGAGACCAGAAATAGATCCACACAAGTATAGTTCAATTATTTTAACCAAAGGTAACAAGATAATTCAATAGGTAAAGGAAGGTCAAGAACAAATGAATATCTTTATGGAAACAAATGAGGGTAGACTCTTACCTCACTGTGTACATAACACATACATAAGAAGACAATCCAATAAACAATTGGATGAAAGATTTGAATGAACTTTTAACAGAGGAAGACATATGAATGGCCAATAGACATATGAAAAGATATTCAAATTATTTGTTAGTAAGGAAATGCAAATTAAAACCACAGTGAGAGGGACACCTGGGTGGCTCAGTTTGTTAAGCCTCTGACTCTTGATTTTGGCTCAGGTCATGATCTCACAGTTCGTGAGACAGAGCCCCATGTCTGGCTCCTCACTGATGGCTTGGAGCCCACCTGGGAGTCAATCTCTCTGCCCCTTCTCTATGCTCATGCACATGCGCATGTGTGCCTGCTGTCTTTTTCCCCTCTCAAAATAAGTAAATTTTAAAGCCACAGTGAGATACAGTACACAGCACATATCCACTAAAATGACTAAAACAGAAAATTAAAGACCATCAACACAAGTGTTATTGAGGATATGCTGCAACCGTAGCTCTTGTACACCAATGGTAGAACTGTAAAATGGTACAACTACTTTGGACAAGTTTTTGGCTCCTTTCTTAAAAGTTAAGTACGTACCTATCATGTAACTCAGACATCCTTGTCTTCAGTTTTTACACAAGAGAGAGGTATACACCTAAAGACTTGTATTCAAATGTTTATGGCAACTTTATTCACAGTGGCAAAAAACTGGAAGTGATGTTCATCAACAGATGAGTGAATAAACAAACTCTCATACATTCATAAAAATGAAATACTACTCTGCAATAAAAAAGAGAGACCAAACCAGTCCATACTGCATGAAATTGTAGAAAATATTAACCATTCTATAATGACTGACAGCACATCAGTGGTTATCTGGGGCCAGAGGTAAAAGGAAGGGATGAACTTCAAGTGGCCATAGGGGACTCTTGGAAGTGATAGAACCTTTCTGTCTTGATTATGATTGTGATTTCATGGGTGCATACATCTGTCAACTCATTGAATTAATACACTGTAAAATTAGTACAGTTTACTGTACATAAATTATTTCTTAGTAAAATTGAATAGAGTATATTGGAAATATTTCTAGGCAGAAAAACAGCAAAGTGCACATGATTTTCTCAAGTTCTTCTTATTCCTCAGTTATGCTTATGGCCGGACATAGTGAAGCCTCCATTTGAGGGTCCTGGCCCTTGTACTATTGTGTTTATAGGAGACTGGGAAAGGGAATCATTGAACGTCTAATTTTTTAAAGTTTATTTATTTTTGAGACAGAGAGAGACAGAGCATGAATGGGGGAGGGTCAGAGAGAGGGAGACACAGAATCCGAAACAGGCTCCAGGCTCTGAGCTGTCAGCACAGAGCCCGACGCGGGGCTCGAACTCACGGACCGCGAGATCATGACCTGAGCTGAAGTCAGCTGCTTAACCAACTGAGCCACCCAGGCGCCCCGATTGAACGTCTAATTAATTAACTATGGGGACTTCCTTATCTTGTTAGAAGGAGTTCAGTTACTGGAATCAGCCTGTTCTGTTGATGTAGTTTTGACTTGCTTGGTAAGCTACTAAACGTGTTGTAGAGGGAGAGATGAGACTTGAGGCCAGGTTAATTTGTCCCTTTTCAACTTAGAAAGGTAGGGCAAATGTAAGTCTGGAAAAAAAAAAAAAGATTGGTTGAAAGTGTGTAAGTAGAGTTTCACTACCAGATCTCTTCCTCATCATGACAGAAGATTGGGGGTTTCCTTTCTGCACAGTTGTAGACTAAGATTCTTCTGCATTGAAAATGCAGAGATTGAGTGAAAACCTGCATTGTGAAAATCTTAGTACTTATTCAAGGGATCCTCATGCACATGTACATATGCATGCACAAGCCTAGTGTACCTGGGATGCAGATTGGAGAATTCCTCTACAGGGAAGCTAGTGAGTGTAGGATGAAAAAATCCCGCCATTTGTAATGGCCCAGCTAGTTCACCCTGCTAAAGCTGACTAGCCAACAGATTTCCAATTCATGTATACAGACCTTCCAGTCAGAATTTTTATACTTTATCTCTAATTGATGGTGACAGCCAAGACAAAGAAAAATGCAACTTGGAACAGCCAAGTAATGCAGGGAGCAGAAGAAAACTTCACTATAACTAATGTCTTCAAAGAAATGAAAACATGTATTTTTTAAAGTTTATTTATTTATTTTGAGAGAGAGAGTGGGGGGAGGGGCAGAGATAGAGAGGGGGAGAGAGAGAATCCTAATCAGGCTCTGCACTGCCAGCACAAAGCCTGACATGGGGCTTGAACACATGAACTGTGAGATCATGATCTGAGCCAAAATCAAGAGTCAGATGCTTAACTGACTCAACCACCCAGGCATCCCCGAAACAAATTTTAATCATTAAACAAGAACAAGAGGCTACAATGAAGAATACTAAGAGAATACAACAGTTTGGAAATTTAAAATGTGATAAAAATTTTAATTGTAATCAAGTGGTTGGAATATACTTTATAATTTTTTTCAGAAAGTAGAACAAAAGGACAGATTTAAAGTAGAAAAGATAAAACAATCAGAGTATCCTTCCAAGATGTTCAACATTCAAATCATAGGGGTATAAGGAAGAGAGAGGGAAAGACAGAGGAAATAATTTTTTAATGTTACAAAAATTCTGAAAACTTTAATGAATTGCCTTGTTGAAAGAGTCTATCAGGTCCAGCATGGTAGATTTTGTAATATTCATGCCAAAGCACTGATGAACACATTACCAGAAACTTTAGCACCCTTTAGACAAAGATCTTGCAAGCTCCCAGAGAAGAGGAGCAGATCATGCACAAAGGACTGGAAATGTTGGCATCTGTCCTCAACCTCAGCACTGGAATCCTGAAACATGGATCAGTGCCTTCAAAATTCTAAGTGAAAATAATTTTCACTATGAAATTCTATACCCAGCTTATTAATCAGGCATGAGGCAAAAATAAAAACTTTTCAGACATGCAAATTCTTAAAATATTTATTGCTCAGGTACACTGGGAATTATACCTGTTTTCTTTTTCTATTCTTCAAAATAGTCTGCTTTCACTAACAAATATCTGCTGCTCAAACGTTTAGTAAAACTACCCCTAATACATCTAGGCATAGAAGTACATTTAGTTTCTATAATAGTTAGTGATTTCCAGATTTTCTATTTTTTTGAAGTCAATTTTGATAATTTCTTTTCTAGGAAATTGTCCTTATCGCCTTTTCAAATTTGTTTGCATAAGGTTTCTCTTATCTATCTCTATCTCTAATTAAAACATAATTATCTCTATTTATTTATTTCTAACACCATTTTATTTTTCCTTGATCTACTGTTGTAACATTTTGTAAACTTTATTAGTCCATTCAAAAAAGCAATTTTTGGTTTTGTTGATCCTTTTTATAGTTTCTTTGTTCTCTATTCCATTAACTCCTGTGTTCTCTTAGTTTCTTTAGTTTTCTCTATTTTTTGTCCAACTTGTTTCCATTAATTTTGTAATATTTTAATACATGCATGTTAAGTTAAATTTTTTTCCCTCTTAAATACTATGTTAATACCAAGTCACCAAGTCTTGGAATCTTGTGTTTTTGTTCTTGTTTAATTGCAAATATTTTGTAACTCATCATTGTTTTTTCCTTTGGCCCTTGAATTACGAGGGAGTTTTTGTTTGTTTTGTTTTGGTTTTAGTTTCCAAATACATAGAATGAAAATGACTATAATTCTCATATGTAAAATTTTCTGAATCATTATGTTTATAAATTATAGTTTATGATGTGTATTTGTGGTGTTTAAAAAAATTTTTTTTTAATTTTTAATTTTTGAAAGAGACGCACACGCACACGCACGCGCGCGCACACACACACACACACACACACACACACACACACACACAGAGCATGAGCAGGGGAGAGGCAGAGAGAGAAGGAGACACAGAATCTGAAATAGACTCCAGGCTCTGAGCTGTCAGCAGAGTCTGATGCGGGGCTTGAACTCACAAACTGCAAGATCATGACTTGAGCTGAATTCAGATGCTTAACTGACTGAGCCACTCAGGCGCCCCTATTTTTGTTTATCCTGAGGCTTTCTTTTAATAAACAATGGGACACTTAGATTTATTATTATAAATAAAAATACACTTTTGTCTTAGGATTTTCTTCTATCTTCGTGATTTACATTTACCAGACTTTCTTTTTCGTTCTTTTTTTCTGTTTTTCTGCCTTGGATTTAAAAAGTGTTCTTAATTACTTTCTTTTCTTTCTCCGAATTTGAAAGGTACGTATTCTATTTTCATTCTTTGAATGATTAATATTAATTTTTTTGTATATGTTTTGGCATATAGATATAATTCCAATTACTATATTTTAACATGCATACTAAACAAAGTTTTAAGGTTAATCTCTACCATACTTGTAAATATTACAAGGAAATTTAGTATGCACATTATAGTTATACACATCTTCTATGTTATTGTCTAAATATTTTAGTCCACTTTTTTGAGGGGCAGGGGGATCAGTTGACTTCACTATATTTTTAAATCCCTAAATTTAGTCATTATTGTTAGTGTGGGTTTTTTCTCCACTAATAGTCATTACTATTTAGATTGATGCATATTTACTGATATTTTATTTGTCTTTGCTTCTTGTGTTTCACTTCTTTGTGGGTCAAACTGCCTTCCCTTTGATAATAAATCCTTAGGGGCACCTAGGTGGCTCAGCTAGTTGAGTGTCCGACTTTGGCTCAGGTCATGATCTCATGGTTCCTGAGTTCCAGCCCTACACTGGGCTCACTGCTGTCAGCACAGAGCCCACTTCATATCTTCTGTCCCCTGCTCTTTGCCCCTCCCTCACTTGCGCTCTCTCTCAAAAACAAATGAAACATTGAAAAAAAACCTTTATATGAAAGTAAATCCTTTAGTAGTTCTTTAATGAAGATTTATGGGTGTAAGTTCAATTATTGTCTTTATATTTAAAAAAATGTTTTTAAGTTTGTTTATTTTGGAGGAAAGAGAGAGAGAGAGAGAACACACGTGGGCGCTTGCGAGAGCAAGCACACAAACAGGGGAGGGGCAGAGAGAAGGAAAGACAGAATCCCAAGCAGGCTCCACACCGTAAGTGCAGAACCCAATGTGTGGCTTGAACTCATGAACTGCAAGATCATAACCTGAGCCGAGATCCTGAGTGGGATGCTTAACTTACTGTGTCACCCAGGCACACTGATTATCTTTATATTTTTACTTGTTGAAGGATAGTTTGGCTGGTTGTAGTTATTTTCCATCAGTAATTTAAAGATATTTTTCTATTACCTTTTGCCTTCTAATGTTGCTGAGAAGTCTGCTCTTGATCTAGCTATTGATCCTTTACAAGGTAATCCATCTTTTGTTTCTGGTTGCTTTAAAATTCTTCACTTTGGTGTGGTTCGATTTTATTAGTCTCAGTGCAGTTTTATATTTGTTTCATAATGTCAGAACTTGGAATTTACTTTTATTAAAGAATGTATGTCTTCAGTCAGTTCTAGGAAATTCTAAGCTATTGTCTTCAAATATCACCTTTCTCAGTTTTCTTTATATTTCTTAATTGCTCTGTTATCCTCAGATCTCTTTGAGTTTGCAGATTTTCTTCACCTATGCTTAATGTGCTGCTAAACTTGTCCTAAATGTTTTAAATTTCAGTGACAATAATTTTCATTTTAGAAGTTCCTTTTTTTGTTTGTTTTGCTTATTCTTTTGTCATTTTTGTTTCTTGTGCGTTCTTTTGTCATTAGTTTCTTAGTTTTTCATTATGGATTTAGCTTGTTTTTGCTCTTTAAATAAACATGTTTAAAATTATTATTTTAATCTCTTCCGGATTATTCTATTTTTTCAAATTCTTAGGAAGCCATTCCTCCTGTTTGTTGTGTCTGGTAACTGTCCTTCATACTGGATTGTTTCCTTATGTGACTTATGTGTTCATCTTCAGTAAGGATTTTTTGTTCAATGGGTGCATATAAAAAAAAAAAATCTCAAGTGTTGTAGTTTGTGGAAGTAAGAGTTGCTCACAGGAATACCTGGAGTTTTGATTTCTCACAAGAGACATTTTTTTTTCTCCTCCTGTCCAAAGCCCCAGGAAGAACAGGCTTTACTTTCCTAGACCAGTGGATGGAGATTTTATAAGTATCCTTTAAAAAAAAATTTTTTTTAATGTTTATTTATTTTTGAGAGAGACAGAGACAGAATGCGAGTGGGTTAAGGTCAGAGAGAAAGGGAGACACAGAAGTAGAAGCAGGCTCCAGGCTCTGAGCCTGACGCGGGGCTCGAACTCACGAGCTGTGAGATCATGACCTGAGCCGAAGTCGGATGCTCAACCAACTGAGTCACCCAGGTGCCCCTATAAGTATCCTTTACACTAAGAATGCAGCCCTTCTAAGCTTCTAGTTTCATTTCCAGCTTCCCACTTCTGTAACTATCAGCATTAAATTTCCAGCCTTTAGTCTTTATATATGTATTTTGGATATAGATATAGATATATTTCTAAACAACTTTTTTTTTTTTAATTTTAGTTAACAGTGCAATATTGGCTTCAGGAGTAGAATTCAGTGATTTATCACTTATTTTTGTTTTAAGTTTATTTTTAAATTTATTTTGAGAGAGAGCTAGAGAGCAAGCAGGGGAACAGCAGAGAGAGAAGGAAACTGAATCCCAAGCAGGCTCTGCTCTGTCAGCACAGAGCCTGATGCCAGACTCAAACTCACAAACCATGAGATCATGACCTGAGCCAAAATCAAGAGTTGGACGCTTAATCAACTGAGCCAACCAGGCGCCCAATTCATCACTTACATACAACATCCAGTGCTCATCATAACAGGTGGCTTCCTTGATACCCATCATGCATCTAGCCCATCTCCCACCCGCCTCCCTCCAGCAACTCTCAGTTTGTTCTCTATCATTAATAGTCTCTTGTGATTTCTTTCCTTCTCTCGTCTTCCCCCACTTCCCATATATTCATCTATTTTGTTTCTTAAATTCAACACATGAATGAAATCATAAGGTATTTGTCTTTCTTTGATTGACTTATTTCACCTATCATAATACATTCTAGCTCCACCCACGTCATTGCAAATAGCAAGATTTCATTCTTTTTGATGGTGAGTAATAAAATATTCCATTGTATGTAATCATTTTTTTTCTCTAACATTTATTTATTATTGAGACACAGAGAGACACCGAACGTGAGCAGGGGAGGGGTAGAGAGAGTGGGAGACACAGAATCTGAAGTAGGCTCCAGGCTCTGAGCTGTCAGCACAGAGCCGGACATGGGGCTCAAACTCACAAACTACGAGATCATGACCTGAGCCGAAGTCGGTCGCTTAACCAACAGAGCAACCCAGGTGCCCTTCTGCTGCTTTGTTGTTGGTGTATAGAAATGCAACAAATTTCTGCACATTGATTTTATATCCTGTTGTCTTTGCTGAATTCATGTAGCAATTTTTTGGTGGAGTCTTTCGGGTTTTCTGCATAGGGTATCATGTCATCTGCAAATAGTGAAAGTTTGACTTCTTCCTTGCCAGTTTGGATGCCTTTTATTTCTTTTTGTTGTCTGATTGCTGAAGCTAAAACTTCCCATACTATGTTAAATAGTAATAATGAGAGTGGACATCCTTGTCTTATTCCTGAACGTAGGGGGTCCAAACAGCTTTTTTGTCAGCTTTTGAATTACCTGACTATAAATCTCTGATAAGACTTTTTCTTTGCTTACCTTTTGAACTGAACTGTATATTTGAACCTTTGTTTATTTGTTATACTTTTATCAAGGATTTTACGTGTATATAACATTTTATCTGGAAATTGTTTGTAGAAGTGTCTAAAGCCTTTAACTTATGCTTCTATACACAGAAAGCTAATTTCTTTTTATTTTGTTGTTTTACTATTTGTCTTATTTTACCATAAGATTTTGGAGGCTAGATACCCTATTTTTATAATGGATACCCTATTTTTTAATTTAACTAGTAGTTGCGGTGCCTGGGTGTCTCAGTCAGATGAGCATATGACTCTTGATTTTTGGCTCAGGTCATGATCCCAGGGTTGTGGAGTTGTGTTCTGCATTCATGCTGAGTGTTGAGCCTGCTTGAGATTCTCTTTCTGTCTCTGCTCCTCCCCCCTGCTTCCATGCATGGAGCTCTTTCTCTCTCAGGAAAAAAAAATAAAAAGGTAACTAGTGGTCACTTTAATGTTTTTCATAAACATTAAAAAAATTTTATTTTAGCAAAATTAGTAAGAAAATATTTTTTAATTTATCATTATGGAAAAGAATGCTTATTTCCTTCATGTTCAGTATTCTAGTAATCATTAGTAGTATTATACTGAAGTTAGATACTTCATTTTAACTTTTTATTCTGCTTTCCTTCTGTTGTACTACCATTTAAGAATCTTATTCATAAATTTTTAGTGTTTTCTCCACTATTTAGAAAATCCATGCTTTCCATTTTTACTATTAAGTTCCCTATGCTTGGGTTCTTAATTTCATTTCTCCATGTTCTGGAACGTTTCTTTGAATATATTACAGTAAAACCTTAGACTGTGAATAACTTATTCTGTGAATGTTCTGCAAGACAAGCAAACATTTCTAATAAATTTTAACCTGATACATGAGTGATGTCTTGCAATATGAGTTGTACATGATGCCGAATGTCACATGATCACAACTGAGCCAATGGTTCTCTCTGGCTGCAGAATTGTGGGTGATTGTCTACCATGCTCAGATGCTCTATCTCATGCAGTAGTGTTTGGCAGAAATCAGATTTTTCAGAATGTTGCAAGGTGCCCACAACTGGCACTTGTGTATTTTTCTTCACTTCAAAGCACCTACAGGTAGTCCTTTGCTTTCCATACAACCGTAAACTTAGGAATGTTTTGCTTTATTCTAAGTCAGGCTGCTGGCAGATATAGACCCTTTCCTCTGCTGCCTTTTTGCCAGTTACATTAAATACAGTACATGACAAGAGTTTATCAATGCAGTACTGTAGTCAACATCCATATGAGTATATACAATGGCCCCCATGCAGAAAAAGATTCCATTGAGCCAATAGATAGCAGTGATTTCTGTTAATGATAGTGAAAGTCGTCTTACACAATAACCCTCCTCTCTCTTGTTTCCCTTATACTTAGCCACGAAGGTTTTCAAAAGTAAGTGCAGGTTAATTTATTTTTCTTTTTATTGTATATTTTATTTATTATTTTGTATTATATTATGGTATTATAATCATTTTCATATGAGTATTTTTGGGTTGTGGAATGAATCATCTGAGTTTCCATTATTTCTTATGGGGGAAATTTGTGTTGATATAGAAGTGTTTTGGGGATGTGAGGGAGATCTGGCTGCGAAATCTGTCACCCCATTGATCGCCAGGGTTGATTCAACTGATCTGGCTGGCTAGGCGGGTGTCCCCTTCCTCCCTCACTGCTCCATGTGCGTCCCTCCCGAAGCTGCGCGCTCGGTCGAAGAGGAGGACCTTCCCCGATAGAGGAGGACCGTTCTTCAGTCAAGGGTATACGAGTAGCTGCGCTCCTCTGCTAGAACCTCCAAACAAGCTCTCAAGGTCCATTTGTAGGAGAACGTAGGGTAGTCAAGCTTCCAAGACTCCAGACACATCCAAATGAGGCACTACACGTGGCAGTCTGCCTTTCAAAAAAAAAAAAAAGAAGTGTTTTGGATTATAAGCAAATTATGCTCACAAACCAAGATTTTACTGTCTTTGGAAAAGATGGCTAAGTAATATATTCACTTAGTTCTACATATCTAGGAACATCTTTTGCTTTTATACATAAACAACAATTTACTTGGATATAAAATTCTTGGGACATTGTATTAGATAGTTAAAGCTAATTGTTGTAATAAGGAGATCCAAGTTACAGATCAAATAAGACAGAAATATAGTTCTCCATAATCTAATACTTGTTATGTAACAGTGATCCATGTAGGCCTGATAAGATGATTTTGTTCTATGTGACCATCCAGGCTGGTGGGGCCGCCTCTGTTATTACCTCATTTGTCTTCAATCTCTGGATGCTGCAGTTGGCGTTGTTTTTTAGCCAGTGGGAAATGGGAAGAGAAGTCCACAGCAAGCAGATGTACTTATAAGATGATGATCCATAAGTTGTATACATCACTTCTATTCAGATTTTGTTGTCTCAGATTTGGCATATAGTCACACATAATTTTTTTTTAACTTTATTATTTTGAGAGAAAGAGCTCACGTGTGAACAAGGGAGGGTAGTAAAGAGAGGAGGAGAGAGAGAAACCCAAGCAGGCCTCGCACTGTCAGCATGGAGCCTGGCTCAGGGCTTGAACTCCCCAACCATGAGATCATGACCTGAGCCGAAATCAAGAGTCAGAGGCTTAACCAACTGAGTAAACCAGGCGCTCCAATCACATCTAATCTTAAGGGAGGCTGGGTTATATCGATTCTAGCCTGACCTAGTCATGTACCTAGCCTAGAACTCAAATTCTATTTCTAAAAGGAAGAGGGGAGAATGGCTAGGATACTGGAAGATAGCTGTCTCAACTACAGACATCTATAGAAAACTTGCAGTCAAATTTTTGTTAATGTTGCTTTCTTGTTTGTTTGAGTCCTTATTTTTTTCCTCCTTGTCCCCTTCCTCCCTCTCTTGGAAATGTCAATTTAGGCCATTTTCCAATTTTTTAATTTGGAAGTTTTTTTTTCTTATTTGTATTTTATAACAAAGATATTACTGTCATATTTGTGAAAAAAATCTGATTTTCTTTAAATTTTTGATATTTGCCTTTTCTATCTGTGTATCATGCTTTTGGTACTTTTGCAGTTTTTAAACCCAATTTTCCTTCCTTTTAATCATATACTTTATATTCTAACACGTAGATTAATTTCTCCTCTTATATTGATTTAACGATTATTACGTGTAACTATCTTTATTTTTTATTTTTTATTTTTAAAAATTTTTTTTTCAACGTTTTTTTATTTATTTTTGGGACAGAGAGAGACAGAGCATGAACAGGGGAGGGGCAGAGAGAGAGCGAGACACAGAACTGGAAACAGGCTCCAGGCTCCGAGCCATCAGCCCAGAGCCCGACGCGGGGCTCGAACTCACGGACCGCGAGATCGTGACCTGGCTAAAGTCGGACGCTTAACCGACTGTGCCACCCAGGCGCCCCAATCTTTATTAAAACGTATAGCTTTTCATTATTACTTTTTTTTTTGCCTCTTTTCATTAGCTATCTCTGATGGCTGAAAAACTTTTATACCATCACTTTTATACCATAACTTTTATAAGGAAGCTTATAGAAGATATTGCTGTAGGAGCTTAAGGAAAATAGAGGTAGTGCTTCCAGTGATGGCTTTCTAAGATGGAAAGCGGTTGTAGAGTTGCCTAGAGTGCCCTCCCTTCCCTAGATTGAATGTAAATTAGACACTGTGTTTTAACAAAGAGAACCCTAGAAAAGTAGCTGGGGTCATTGATTAAAGGACAGATAACTTGCTGCCACACTTTTGATGATGGGTTTTACATTCTTTCTAGCAGAAGTTATCTTTAGTTTATTTGTATAGGATTTTAGAGGTAGCTTTGCTGTGTAATTAGTTGAAGAGTCAGTTTGTTAACTAGAAAATGAGAGAGAACTCACTTGCTAATACTGCTTTTGAAGGAAGAAATTCAGAAAATATATTTTTGGAGAAGTTAAAGGAAAATAGTATTCCTGCTCCTCGCTCTGTTGGCAGTATTAAAATCAACTTTACCCCTCGAGTATTTCCAACTGCTCTCCGGGAATCACAAGTAGCAGAAGAAGAGGAGGTAAGTATATTTGCTGTTAGTTACAGTGATCACAATGAAAATATTTTTTATTTCATCTTTTAAAACTAGTACTGGTTCTGAATTTAAGTATTCATTAGACTAAAGATATTACTTCTTGAATATATTTTAGTATTTCCTTATGGAAAAGTATTTTGCAGAATTTTTTTGTCTCCAGATTCAGTATGCAGTATTATTGCTTTTTCCAGGAGATAAACACTTGCCATCTATTTTATCAAATACATTATTTTCTTTTTTTTTTAATTTTTTAAACATCTATTCATTTTTGAAAGACAGAGACAGAGCGTGAGCAGGGGAGGGGCAGAGAGAGAGGGAGACACAGAATCTGAAGCAGGCTCCAGACTCTGATCTGTCAGCACAGAGCCCAACATGGGGCTTGAACTGATGGACCACAAGATCATGACCTGAGCTGAAGTTGGAAGCTTAACCAACTGAGCCACCCATATGCCCCATACATCATTTTCTATATTAGATTTGTAAACTTGTGTTTTGGTAATGGATTTGGACATTTATTGTTAATACAACAATTACTCATTATTAACGTTAGGTATTTCTAATGTGACATTCTAGAATATCTCTCATTCATTTATAAATACCTGGGCCCTGGCATTTTGAATGTTTTATCTTTAGGTATATAGACTCTAAGAACTGCATTATTTTTTACTACAAGGTGTTAAGTGTTGCCTCTCACAATTCAAAACTTGTGGAAATGATTGAAAATCCTTAAGACATAATGACAGTTTATAAATATTAACTATTTTCTTATTAAACAATATATTCTAAATTTTATTATTTATAAAGTTATTTCTAGAATTATAAAAGTATAATTATTTAAAAATCATTTATGGGGTGCCTGGGTGGCTCAGCTGGTTGAGCGTCCAACTTTGGCCCAGGTCATAATCTCGCTGTCCATGAGTTCAAGCCCCCTGTTGGACTCTGTGCTGACAGCTCGGAGCCTGGTGCCTGTTTCAGATTCTGTGTCTCCCTCTCTCTTTGCCCCTCCCCCACTCGTGCTCTGTCTCTCTCTCTGTCAAAAATAAGCATTAAACAATTTTTTTAAAAAGAAAAAATAAAAGTCATTTATGTATTTTTCAATATAGAAAAACAAATGTGTTATAGATAAGAAAAATAAAATAATAATCCCATGAACTCCCACAAACTCCCATTTGTATGAAATTTGGACTAGAAATTTTTGTGTGTTTGGTCTTAACTATCTGGTAATGTTAAACAAAAAAGGATAAAAACTGAAAGTTTAAAAAAATCAGCATTATCAAATAGTATAGTAGTCTACTCAGGCTGCTGTAACAAAATACCCTAGACTGAGTGTCTTAAACAACAGACATTTATTTCTCAAAGTTGTGGAGGCTGGAAAGTCCAAGATCAGGGTACAGGGAGTAGTGGGAGGAGAGCTGTGTTCTGGTCTCTTCCTCTTCTTATAAGGACACTAATCCCATCATGCGGGCCCCATTCTCATGACCTCATCTAAACTTGATTACCTCCAAAAGTCCTACTTCCAAATACCATCACCCTGGGGATTAGGGCTTCAACATACGAATTTTGGGGGTCACAAATATTCAGTCCATAACAGATAGTATTTCCATTTTATATAGAAGCTGGCAAATGTCAAAGTAGCTGTTAATAAAAATAAGATTTTTGTGTCCTTCATTAGACTTCTCTGATTTCAGTGGTTGCACAAACAAGCGGAAGCACGGAGAGCATTGAATACTGATATTCCTGAACTTTCTGATTTAAAAGAAGAAGAAAAGAATCCAGAATGGCTGAAGGACAAAGGAAAGTACGTTGTTTGGACTCTGGCTATGAGATTTATAATAAATTTAGGTAGACCGTAGTACTAACTACATTTTCTAGGTATCTTGACATATGTGCTTATGTGTGTATGTTGTTGGGGAAAGATAATCCAAATAAGCCAATTAGATAGGCAGGGCCTCCATATTTAAAAAGTCAGATTGTATAACAAATAAGGCTCTTATTTTTATTTGATTTTGCATTTAAATATCATAGAAATGAAACATATCACTTATTAAAATCCCTTTTAAAATCACTTATATTTAACATAAGTCCTTCCTAGAAATGTGTTTTTCAGAAACTATAGCTTCTTCGATTATTCATCTCCATCTTTAAAAGATTACCAAATTTATCTTACAAATTTTCATTTTATATCCATGAAATCCTTTTATTTGTTTCTATGTTGCTCTGTGTGTGAATATTTTTTAAAATGTTTATTTATTTATTTTGAGAGAGAGAGAGAGAGCGCATGCGAGCGCACAAGTTAGGGGAGGGACAGAGAGAGAGGGAGAGAGAGAATCCCAAGCAGACTCTGCATGATCAGAATGGAGCCCAATTTGGGACTCAGTCTCACGACCATGAGATCATGACCTGAGCTGAAATCAAGAGTCAGATGCTTAACCGACTGAACCACTGAGGCGCCCCTATGTGTGAATATTTTTATACGGTTATCAAAAACAGTACAATCTGATACATTATGAATGGCAATTTGATTTCATATTTTGAGGCAGTTGTAGATATTACTTATTGTATTTCATGACATAGACTTTTATTTTTTTATTGTTGCCATAATAAACTATCATGAATTTAGTGGCTTAAAACAACACAAATTTATGATCTTACAGTTTTGGAAATCAGAAGTTCAAAATGGGTTTCACTGGGCTAAAATCAAGGTATCATCTGTGTTTCTTCTACAGCCTATAGGAAAGAATCTATTTGCTTTCGTTTTCCAGTTTATAGGTTGCCTACATTCCTTGGCTTGTGGCCTCCAGCCAGCAATTGCATCACTCCAACCTCTGCTTCCATAATCCCATCTCCTTCTCTCGCTCTGACTTTCCTGCTTCCCTCTTTCTTTTATAAGGATCCTTGTGATTACATTAGTATCCTTTGCTTAATCCTGAATTATCTCCCACCTCAAGACCTTAATTTAGGCCAGTCTGTGGAATCCTTCCTGCCATGTTAGGTGACAAAGTCACAGATTCTGAGGATTAGGATATGGACATCTTTTGGTGGGGTCGTCTCCATTATCTGTCTACCACAATGTCTGCATCTGTATTTTTCTTTTCTTATTTTTTCTTGGTCTTTTTGCTTGTTACACCACCAGGGATTAATATGTAGAGTTGAACTGAAGTGACAATTTTTCTGAAGGTCAGAGGCCTGGGGCTGACAAGTTGGCTTCTTTTACTTCCAACATTAAAGTCTTACATGATCCTTCCTCCTCTTTCTCCCCTTCCCTGCCTCCCTTCCTCTCCATTTATCCAACCATTAAATAAACATCTATTAATTGTTTGCCATTTACCAACTAGCCTCTGAGCTACAAAGATCAGTGCAGGAGACATACTTATACGAATACTTATAATACTTTGTGAGAAGTACAATACATAGAAAAGAACAAAGTAAAATGAGAGTACATAAGAGGGACATTTACCCCTAAAGGAAGGAAGGTATGTTCAGAAAAAGCTTCATAGCAAATATAGCACCTGAGATCCTCAGTGATAAGTAGAAGTTTTAAGAGAAAGGAAAATAAAGGCATTCATTTCAAGTATTGGAGAAAATATGAACAAAAGCTCAAGAGACAAGAAATGGTGTGATATATGGGTCAGGAACTATGTGTGGTTTATTTTTTGCTAAAACATAAAATTTGAGGCTAGGAGTAATGACAAATGAACCTAGAAAAATCATCAGGGCCTTGTGTGTTTGGTTAAAATTCTTTTTTTTAATTTATTTTTTAATTCAAGTATAATTACCATTTGGTGTTATATTAGTTTCAGGTATAAAATACAATGATTCAGCATTTCTATACATCACTCAGTGCTCATCATGATAAGTTACTCTTAATCCCCTTCATCTATTTTACCCATCCCCCCATCCACCTCCCATCTGGCAACTACTAGTCTGTTCACTATATTTAGGAGTCTAGTTTTTTTTTTTTTTTAGATTTTTTTTAGATTTTATTCTGTAAGGAGAGGGAAAAAATGTGTTGCAGAAAACACAGCAAAGGCCTTGAACTGGCCTTGTGGTAGGTGGTGTTGTAGGGGTGAAGAGGAGGGCAAATTGAGAAATAATGATGAGATAAAATAGGCAGAACCTCTTGATGGATTTGGAGGGAGTAAGAAGGAGGAGTTCTCAGTTTCTAGTTTGAATGATTGATTGCATGCTGTCACCAGCTAAATTAGGGAATACTAGATGAGAGGCTCATCAGGAGAGAATGCAGGTAAGTTCAGTTTTTAATATATTGAGTTTGAGATGTCTCTGGGCCATTCTGGGTGACACTGTCTGGCAAGTTTGAAACTCAGAGGAGAAGCCAGTACTGTAGACATAGATTTGGAGCTTATCAACATTTATATTGTAGTTAAATTTATAAAAGTGTCTGAGATATCCACAAAGAGTGTGTAGACCTGGAGAGTAGTGGCCTCAGGATAACACTCTGTGACCTACCAACATTTGAAGGTCTGGCAAAAGGAAGGAGTACACAAAAATATTCCCAGAAGCCAATGGAGCAGAAAGTTGAAACAGTTTTTGTTTTGTTTCTTTAAGAATATAAAAGATTTGAATAGATTTGGAGACAAGAGAAAGAAGAGATGATTGAAATCCTCCTGAGCAGAGTGAAGAAAATTGGGTCAAAGCCAAGAATTGGATGGATTGTCTTGATTTTGTCCTTTTTATCCAATTGGTTAGCCTTAGTGAAGACAGAGTTTGGTTTGGCTATGAATTGTTCCTCCTTGCAGCCTGAGAATGCTAAAATGGGCAAAGCTGAGTGGGCTGTCCTGTTGGATTGATTACTTTGCTCTAGAAAATGTTGATGGATTGACTTGGAATAGACAGAGATACTTCATTTTCTGAGATTGGAGGGAAGAATAGTGGAGACAAGTATATATCTAGATAAGGGAAATTGATTAGTGAATACTGTTGGCTCTGCCAGGTTGAGAACATGAATTCATAGAGATGTCAGTACAGCTGTGTGATTTATCTCCTTTAGGGTTTGGTCTTCTTTCGGATTTAAGAATAGATCTTGGGCCAGAGTGGGAATTTTAACTGACAAGTACAGTAAAAGACTAGTAGTGCAAGGGACCAGATTGCTCATAGAAAAATAGCTCAGTTGGGGCGCTTGGGTGGCTCAGTCAGTTAAGCATCCGACTTCAGCCCAGGTCATGATCTCACAGTTCGTGAGTTCAAGCCCCCTGTCGGGCTCTGTGCTGTCAGTTCAGAGCCTGGAGCTTGCTTCGGATTCTGTGTCTCCCTCTCTCTGCCCTTCCGCATTCACATTCTGTCTCTCAGACAATGAATAAATGTTAAAAAAAAAAAAAATTTAAAAAAAGAAAAATAGCTCAGGTATTGAGCCACAAAGTCCAAGTTGGGTTACACAGGAAGAGATGCCAGGCAACTCAGTGGCTCAGTTGGTTAAGCATCTGACTCTGGATTTTGGCTCAGGTCATGATCTCATGGCTCAGTGTTTTTGAGCCCTGAGTTGGGCTCTGTGCTGATCGTGCAGAGCCTGCTTGGGATTCTGTCTCTTCCTCTATCTCTGCCCTTCCCCCCCTTGTGCTAGTGCTAGTGCAAGCTTTCTCTCTTTCAAAATAAATAAATAAACTTAAAAAAAAAAGGAAGGGAGAGATCCCATGAGGGGCTCATTGGACTAAGAGAAAATGGAGCAATTAAGAAATTAGAGGGTACTGTTAAGACAGAAGACTTAGTATAAAGGGAAAGTTGGCAGAATAGAAAGTTGTGATTAGTGGCTGGGATTCCAGAGTTTGATATTTCCAAGGTAGTGCAGTTCAGGTGATGATGAAGGCCAAGGTGTGGCCCTGGGAGTGGGTAGCAGAAGTACACTTGAAAGGAAGGCATGATGACTTAAGGAGTTTCAGGTTTTTCAAGACTAAATTGATGAATGGACCATAGACATAAACTTTAGAATCTTCTGGAATCATGGCAGAAGTCGGGATAGAGACAGATGCTGGGAACCAGTTTCAAAGGCCTTAATGAATATGAGAAGAGTGATTTTAACTTTTCTCTCTCTCTTTCTCTTAAGGTAGGCTCCATGCCCAACATAGGATTCGAACTCATGACCTTGAGATCAAGAGTTGAACACTTCTAACAACTGAGCCAGCCAGTTGTCCCAGGAGAATAGTGACTTTTAAAAAGACAGGAGATGACAGTGACTAGAAGGCTGTAGGGGGAAAGATGTCAGGAATATCAAAGGATAATGACTGCGTATAAAGAGAGAGTTTGATTTTATATCTGGCAGAAGAGAGTCTGAAGAATGCCAGTTTCTACAGTCCTAACCCCTGATGTGGGGACTCAGGAAGGGATGCAGTGGAGAGGGTGGTAGAGATTAGCATTGCCCTGAGGACAGAGCCAAGTTTATTTTAGATGGGATTGTTAAGAAAAGTTAAGGGTATAGGAAAGGAATGAGAGGTGGAGTCAGTTATGGCAAAACCTGGAATAAGAAAGTGCAAAGGAGGGGCACCTGGCTGGCTTGTTCGGTAGAGTGTGTAACTCGTGATCTGGGGTCTCGAGTTCCAGCCCCACTTTGAACGTAGAGACTGCTTTAACAACAACAAAAAAAAAATTGCAAGGGTGCCTGGGTGGCTCTGTCGGCTAAACAGCTTACTTCGGCTCAGGTCATGATCTCACGGTTTGTGAGTTTGAGCCCCGCATCTGGCTCTGTGCTGACAGCTCAGAGCCTGGGGCCTGCTTTGGATTCTGTGTCTCCCTTTCCCTCTGCCTGTCCCCTGCTCAGGCACACACACACACACACACACACACACACACTCTCTCTCTCTCTCTCTCTCTCTCTCAGAAATAAACATTAGAACAAAAATTAAAAAAAAAAAAAAAAGAAAGTGCAAAGGAGTAGAGGGGGATGGGAGTAGGAAAGAACGGCAACATGAAGACGGGGGAAAAGTGTGCTTTTACATCAGTGCTCAAAGATAACAGGGTTGATTGACACGGTGAGACAGGTCTTTGGTATAGGTGTTGTGATGCTGTGACTGGCTAAAGGTCCTAGGAGTGTTGGTTTGGTCTTCCTCTGATACCCTTAAGATGTGATTTGGGTTTAAGAGTAGAAAGGACAGATGAGATCATTGAGCCAGGGTTAGAATTTTGACTGATGCACACACACACTGATGCACACACACACGTGTGTGTGTGTGTGTGTGTGTGTGTGTGTGTGTGTGTGTATTAAGTTAAAATTAAAAATTAGGGGTGCCTGGGTGGCTCAGTTGGTTGAGTGTCCAACTTCGGCTCAGGTCATGATCTTGCATTTTGGGTTTGAGCCCCGTGTCAGGCTCTGTGCTGATAGCTCAGAGCCTGGAACCTGCTGTGTCTCCCTCTCTCTCTGCCCATCCCCTGCTTGTGCTCTTCTCTCTCTCTGTCTCTCAAAAAATAAAATTAAAATGTTTAAAATTTTTTTAATTAAATTAAATAACAATTTTTAAAAGTAAAATATTGAAATAAAATTGCTGGCAAAAGCAACAAATTGGCAGCAACCTAGTGCAAAAGTATACTTTGCAGCAGTCGGGCATGACTGGTAGATTATAATTACTTTTAGTCTCTTGTTTTTGTACCACTTTGCCTTACTACCTCCAATTAGGTAGGAAAAGAAAGAGAAGCAAAACAAGAGGAGAGGAAGAGAGCCGAGAATGAGGAGAGATGGAAGAAAACTTAGTAGCTAATAACACCCAGAGAAACAAAGTACAGTTAATCAAAATGCCAAGTACAAATAGATAAAAGGAAAGGTAAGACTTGTTAGAAGAATATCCTCACTAGCAATGTAATGCAATACAAAAGATAGAAATAGACATAATAGAACTGATTCAGAAACGGTTAGTTGACTTTAAGCCAAAGGATGAAATACCTTCATCTCCAGAGGCTTTGTTTCATGATAGCCTTCTATATTTACACAGGACAAAACTGTTCTTACTGTGCTAAAACTCATGGGACACTTGCTTCACAAAAGGGTAGAGGTGGACAAGCCTTTCAAAAACCAATAGCTTTTTCTTAGAAAAAGCCACAGATTGTTTTCATGTTTTTTGCCTAGCTTCCCACTACTGTATCTTAGTTTTAAATGCCAAATCTCTACCTTTTGGGAAAATACATAAGCTTAGGTAATTTTACTTGCTCATGAAAGCATTTTACCTTTTCCAATTAACGTTATGTACCAGATAGCTTTTCACTGAGAACATCTCATAAAACAGAGTCTAGATGCTCTAATATAGGTATATGCATGGTATGTATGATGTTATTTAACAGCCTTACATGACTCAGAATCTGTAAATAAATTTAATAGCTGTCCTTCTAGACACTTGTAATCACATGAAGTAAATGGACTGTAAATGGACCATTGTTCTGTCTCAAGGACATTACTCTGTGCTTGACTTTTAGTGTAAGTTCTTTTGGACCCTGTCTTAACTTTAGACTTACACACCTTCTTTCCCCACACTAGGGCCACTTGAATCCCATCTGCATACCTCACTCTCTACAGCCAAGTCTAATGTTAGATAGGAGGGAATCAAGGATATGTTATGCTACAATCCAGCATTGTATTGCTATTATTACATAAAAGCATTGTCTACCCTGGTTCTTGGGTCTGAATTTTCTTTTTAGTCTCTTGGCCTAAGTGTCATGTCAGATTTTGTCGCCTGCCTAGTACCCCATTCCTTTTAAGATTGAGGATGTCCTTTGCTTTTGCTTTCCCTTTTGCCACCAGGCTAATTCTACTCTGAGCCCCAACTTTGTTTGTAGGAGCCCACTACCTGATAACAGACTAACCTAGTCTGCCAGTCTGTATTTCCGTATCCTTATTGTTTGCATATGTTCTGTGTCTGGATTCGATCTGCCTTGCTGGATGTCTTTTACTTCATGTTGGACTTTTTGATGCTGATTATTGACCATCTTCTCCCAACACAGTATATAATTCTACTTGCCAAACTGAATTTCTTCCACATACTTAGGTTTGGGTCCATGCCCCAGCAAGAACTGTGAAGGTTTAGCCTACCACAGTTTCATGGATACCAGGAGAAGACATGAGACTCATGGGTTAGAGACAAAGGAATGTTATTCAAGGCACAGCAATCAGTGTGACTTTCATACTGGTTCCCTTTGCGCCTCAAGTCCCACAAGGCCAATGCATAGGCAGGCCTAGGTTTGAACCACAGCTGAGAACACCATGCTTAACACAATTTTTCATGAGAGGATTATAAGCAAATATGTCCAGCCTTTGACCCACAAGGAGATACTATCTTTTTTTCATACTGAACAGCAGATAAATCTGCTCTTTGCCCCAGAGGGAGACACTATATTTTCCAAGGCTATGTGCTATATGCACATCTTTGAAAAGATTGTCCCAAATAAAAGCCGTCTGTGCATCTGACATAAGATATGCACGAACATAAAATTCCCATGAAGAGTCATCTTCCAACAGTCCTTTGGACCTGCCTACTTTCAGGACAGATCTGCCAAATATGCCTTGCTCTCCTGCATTTTATTTATTAAAACAATTTTTTTTTTTTAAATTTTTTTTTTCAACGTTTTTTATTTATTTTTGGGACAGAGAGAGACAGAGCATGAACGGGGGAGGGGCAGAGAGAGAGGGAGACACAGAATCGGAAACAGGCTCCAGGCTCCGAGCCATCAGCCCAGAGCCTGACGCGGGGCTCGAACTCACGGACCGCGAGATCGTGACCTGGCTGAAGTCGGACGCTTAACCGACTGCGCCACCCAGGCGCCCCTAAAACAATTTTTTTAATGTTTATTTATTTTTGAAAGAGAGAGAGAGAGTGGGAGCTGGGAAGAGGGAGACACAGAATCTGAAGCAGGCTCCAGGCTCTGAGCTGTCAGCACAGAGTCCAACATAGGTGCTTGAACCCACAAACTGAGATCATGACCTAAGCTGAAGTTGGATGCTTAACCAACTGAGGCACCCAGGCACCCCTCTTCTGCATTTTAAAAACTATGTTTCTGGAGATAAGATGGTTTTCTTATACTTCTACCTTTTGCCTGAATTACAGAAGTTTAGAATCCATATTTATTCTCAGATCACTTCTTTGATGTAATTATCATTTTGTTCATTTGCTTGTTTGTATGCATTTTATAGCCCATAATACTCTATTGCAATACACTACCTGTTATGGCCTAACTTGTCATTTTGTTTAATATGTAGTTTCCTTTTCCTGTTTCCATCCTGAGTGCTAAATTGTAGTGGCTGACGTGCTTTCACAAAGGCATACTGATACTCAGCTTTAGAAGCTCTAGAGATACCCAAGAATGTTTTCTATGCTGAAAGATAAGATGCTGAAAGAGACAACAATTTTTGAAGTCTGTTCAGGGGCAGGTGGCTGTTACAGTTCCTATTGCCCACAAAACAGAGCCGTTCTGTCTTCTGTTGGAATATGTGTTGCTCCTGGCCCTATTGCTGTTGCTAAGCCCCACTACTTCTGATTTCTCCTAGCTGTCTTCTGCCCTTTTCTTTACTTCTCTCTACATCACTTCTTTCTTATCATTCCTGCCTCTGGTTGCTTCTCCCAGTCTTGTACAAAATCTTGGGCCCTTTGGCTATTGCTAATCAGAATGTTTCTTTCTTTACAAAGGCATACCCATCAGTCATCATAAAAATGACAGGATTGTTGGAGCTCCTGGGTGGCTCAGTCGGTTAAGCATCAACTTTGGCTTAGGTCATGATCTCACACTTCGTGGGTTCAAGCCCCATGTTGGGCTCTGTGCTGACAGCCCAGAACCTGGAACCTGCTTCAAATTCTGTCTCCTTCTCTCTCTGCCCCTTCCCCCCTCACTCTGTCTCTCAAAAATAAATAAACATTAAAAATGACAGGATTTGGGGCATCTGGGTGGCTCAGTCGGTTGAGCGTCTGACTTCGGCTCAGGTCATGATCTCACACTCCATGAGTTCGAGCCCCGTGTCAGGCTCTGTGCTGACAGCTCGGAGCCTGGAGCCTGCTTCAGATTCTGTGTCTCCCTCTCTTTCTCCGCCTCTCCCCTGCTCATGCTCTGTCTCTCTCTGTCTCTCTCTGTCTCAAAAATAAATAAAAACATTAAAAAAATTTTTTTTAAATAATAATAAAAAAATAAAAATGACAGGATTGTTTGCAATTGTTCATGTCTCTTTTATTCTCACTATACATTCAGTATAATAAGCACTCAGTATGTGTTGAATTAATGAGTACTTTTGCATAATTCTTTTCACTGGCATTGCCTTATTTCGAACATCAATGAAGACTTCATGGTTATTAACTTCTCTGCTTAAATTGTTCAAAGGTTACTGCCCTTTGGATACAGGTTTAATTTTTTCCCTTTCCTTTTGAAATTTGGCTGTTTCCAAGTTCAAAATCATTCTGAAAGCCATACGGCAGATTTTTGGATTTTTGTAGTGACATTAAAGTTAAAGAAAAGTAATGTTCATTTGGATTTATATTTTAATACGTATATGTAAACTTTAAAAATATTTTAATACTTTATATTTCTTGCTATTATGCCTCCTACAATGGTTCTTTTAATAACACTCATTGTAGGGGCGCTGGGGTGGTTCTGTCAGTTAAGCGTCCGACTTCAGCTCAGGTCATGATCTCACAGTTCGTGGTTTCAAGCCCCACATCAGGCTCTTTGCTGACAGCTCAGAGCCTGGAGCCTGCTTTAGATTCTGTGTCTCCCTCTTTCTCTGCCTCTCCCCTGCTCATGCTCTATCTTTCTCTGTCTCTCAAAAATAAATGTAAAAATAGTTTAAAAATAATTTTCATTTTAAACTTTTCTTCCCTTCAAACCTGGGAAAATTTTTCTGATAAAACGTTTATATTATAAAACTATAAACTTATGTTAAAGATGAAAAATGGAATTGTTCTTCAAATGTATAGGTTAATATAAGATTTGTACAGTTATACAGACCAATGGAATAGATAGTCCAGAAATAGCTCTCCCCTCTATGATCAAATGATTTTCAATAGTTATTCAGTGGAGAAAGGACAGTCTTTTCAACACATGGTGGTGGGAAAATTGGAAATTCATATGCAAAAGAATGAAGTTGGGCCCTTACCTAACACCTTATACAAAAATTAACTCAAAAGAGATAAAAGATCTAAACAGAAGAGCTAAAACAATGAATTTCTTAGACTAAAACACAGAGTACTTTATGACATTGGATTTGGCAATATTTCTTGGATGTGACATCAAAAGCATAGACAACAAAAGACAAGTAAGTGGAAATGCATCAAAATTAAAAACTTGTACATGACGGGCACTATTAACAGAATGAAAAGACAGCCCATGGAATGGAGACAATATTTGCAAATCATGTATCTGATAAAGGGTTAATATCCAGAATATATTTAAAGAACTTCTGCAACTCAACAGTTTAAAAACTAAACAATCTTTTTAAAAAGTAGGCAAAGAAAATAAATATATAAATATATAAATATTTATATATTTTTCATACATATGTATATATGTATATACATATATATTCATATATATGTATATACATATATATTCATATATATGTATATATGAATATATATGTACATATATACGTATATACATATATATGTATATGTATATATATGTACATATGTGTATATATATATATTAGGCAAAGAACTTGAATAGGCTTTTCTCCAAAGAGGATTTCCAAAGGCAAAGGTGCATGAAAAGATGCTGAATGTCACTAATTATTTAGAAAATGCAAATCAGAGTCACAGTGGGATACTAATTTACATAGATTACACTGGGTATTATCAAAATAACAAAATAACCCAGAAAATAACAAGTGCTTGTGAGGATGTGGAGAAATTAGAAACCTTGAACATTGTTGGTGGAAATATAAATTGTACACAGTATGGAGCCCCCTCAAAAAAATTAAAAATAGAATTACCATATGATCCGGCAATTTCACTTTAGGGCATATACAGAAAAGAATTGAAAGCAGGGAAACAAACAGATATTTGTACACTCATGTTCATAGTAGCATTATTCACAATAGCCAGAAGGTAGAAGCAACCCAAGTGCCCATTGATGGATATTTTGGTAAACAAAATGTGGTATATCCATACAACAGAATATTCTTTTTTTTTAATATGAAATTTATTGTCAAATTGGTTTCCATACAACACCCAGTGCTCATCCCAACAGGTGCCCTCCTCAATGCCCATCACCCACCCACCTCTCCTTCCCACCCCCCCTCAAACCTCAGTTTGTTCTCAGTTTTTTAGAGTCTCTTATGTTTTGCCTCCCTCCCTCTCTAACCTTTTTTTTTTCCTTCCCCTCCCCCATGGTCTTCTGTTAAGTTTCTCAGGATCCACAAAAGAGTGAAAGCATATGGTATCTCTCGTTCTCTGCATGACTTATTTCACTTAGCATAACACTCTCCAGTTCCATCCACATTGCTACAAAAGGCCATATTTCATTCTTTCTCATTGCCAAGTAGTATTCCATTGTATATATAAACCACAACTTCTTTATCCATTCATCAGTTAATGGACATTTAGGCTCTTTCCATAATTTGGCTATTGTTGAGAGTGCTGCTATAAACATTGGGGTACAAGTGCCCCTATGCATCAGCACTCCTCTATCCCTTGGGTAAATTCCTAGCAGTGCTATTGCTGGGTCATAGGGTAGATCTATTTTTAATTTTTTGAGGAACCTCCACACTGGTTTCCAGAGCGGCTGCACCAGTTTGCATTCCCACCAACAGTGCAAGGGGGTTCCCGTTTCTCCACATCCTCACCAGCATCTATAGTCTCCTGATTTGTTCATTTTAGCCGCTCTGACTGGCGTGAGGTGATATCTGAGTGTGGTTTTGATTTGTATTTCCCTGATGAGGAGTGATGTTGAGCATCTTTTCATGTGCCTGTGGGACATCTGGATGTCTTCTTTAGAGAAGTTCTATTTGTGTTTTCTGCCCATTTCTTCACTGGATTATTTGTTTTTTGGGTGTGGAGTTTGGTGAGCTCTTTATAGATTTTGGATACTAGCCCTTTGTCTGATATGTCATTTGCAAATATCGTTTCCCATTCTGTTGGTTGCCTTTTAGTTCTGTTGATTGTTTCCTTTGCAGTGCAGAAGCTTTTTCTCTTCATGAGGTCCCAATAGTTCATTTTTGCTTTTAATTCCCTTGCCTTCGGGGATGTGTCAAGTAGGAAATAGCTGTGGCTGAGGTCAGAGAGGTTTTTTTCCTGCTTTCTCCTCTAGGGTTTTGATGGTTTCCTGTCTCACATTCAGGTCCTTTATCCATTTTGAGTTTATTTTTGTGAATGGTGTATTCTCAATAGCCTTAAAGGGAAGAAACTCTTGTTACATGTTACAACATGGATGAACCTTGAAGACATTACGCTAAGTAAAACAAGCCAGTTACAAAAGGAAAAATACTGTATAATTGCACTTATATGAGGTACCTACAGCAGTCAAATTCATAGGACAGATAATAGAACGGTGGTCATCAAAGGTAGGAGGTAATGGGATGTTAATGTTTAATGAGTACAGATTTTCAGTTTTGGAAGGTGAAAAACTTCTAGAGTTGGATGTTGATGATGATTGCACAACAATGTGAATGTACTTAATGCCACTAAACTATACATTTAAAAATGGCTAAAAATGGTACATTTTATGTTATGTATATTGTGCCATAATTAAAAAGGGGAGGGGGAGCTTGTAGTAGACACTATAGGTTATCCAGCCAAAATGTATGCCCTCCCTTTATCCTTATTGGCTGAGACCTTATTTTGGTTAGGAGTGTAGACTGTATTACCCATGTGACCAAGTCCTGAGATAAATTCTGATTGACTTCAACAAATCAGGGTTTTCACTGCACTGCTGGTGGGTTTATTTGCTTGTGTTATTGTTTTGTTTTTAGATCTATGTTTTATTATAATGTTTATAAAAGCAGAGTATTAGGAAACAAAAACCCTAAATATCCATCATTAGGAGGAGACTGGTTTCAGAAATCCTGGCAGAAATTAGAGAATACTTTGCTTAAAAAAAAAAAAAATCTTTAAAAATAGTGTATCTCCAATTTTCTTAATATGAAAAGATTATCATATTGTTGAATTTTCTTAAATGCTCCCAAACAGCAATATGTAGTACTGAGGTGTAAAAGTGGGGAGAGAGAGAGACAGATGGGGAGAGAGATTGAGGAAGAGAGGGAGTGACTGGTGGTTTTATTAAGACAAAATATATATTTTTTAAAGTTTATTTTGAGAAAGAGCTTGAGGTGGGGGAGGGAAAGAAAGAGAGAAGAGAGAGAATCCCAAGCAGGATCCATTTCAGTGTGGAACTGATACAGGACTTGATATGGAACTGTGAGATCATGGTGACCTGAGCAGAAACCAAGAGTCAGACACTTAACCAACTGAGCCACCCAGGTACCCCAAGGCTTAATATTTTTTTCAGGTGGGTACTTTTGGTTAATGAGATGGGAAAGGAGGTGAACCAGGAGATTTCTGGAAAAGTTTTTTTTGCTCTCAAGGAGCATATACCAGAAGATACGGTCCCATTTTATTCTAATGAGTATCGTGCTTTGAATGTGGCACCTTAAGCTATGCAGTCATCTTATACTATGGGAAAAACCAGCCCTAGGATGAAGTAGCTTGTGAGTATAGTATAATGGAGAAGTGTAAGTAACCTTAGGCCTTGATAATATGTTCAAGTTGCTGATTTCATTGGGCATGGAGCCTTTCCCTCTGGAGTTGTTTTTCTGTTTTGTTTTTTTGTTTGTTTTCTTTTTAATTTTTTAAACTTACTTATTTTGATAGAGAACAAGCAGGGAAGTGGGGAGAGAAAGGGGGAAGAGAAAGAATCCCAAGCAGGCTCTGCCATGTGAGCACAGAGCACTACGTGGGGGTCAAATTCACAAACCGTGAGATTATGCCCTGAGCTGAAATCAGAAGTCTAAGGCTTAACTGATTGAGCCACACTGGCTTCCCTCTCTGGACTTTTTAAATGTGAGATCATTTACTTCCTTGTTTAAGCCAGTTTGAGTTGAGATCCTGTTACTTGCATTCCGAAACATCCTAGCTGATATGAGGCATTTCAGAAACATAAACTTTTACCAGAGAATTAGCTTTTCTAGTTTGTGCAAGTTATTTTAAACTTGAATCCGGATTACATTAGATGTCACAGTAGTGTTGTTTTACCTTTTACTAATGGTTTACTGGGTGCTTTTACTTTGATGTCATCAAGTTCTAGAACGGTACAGTATGCAGTACAGTCAACTGGAAATAAATACAAAGTGTTCTTTATATAGCAGTTTTATATTTGGTATTTTATTTTTTCCCTTTTTTGTGCATTTTCCAAAATTCTAGGAATTGTACATGAAAAATAAAAACCACTTTACATTTTAAATAAAACCCTTAATTATGTACATCTGTTTGAAGAGAATTTTGGAAGATTTAAACTATTAGATGCTTTTGTTTGCAAGTAATAAAAAAAATTTTTTAAACAATTTTAAACTCTGTTAAAAGGAATTTATTGGCTATGTAACTAAAAAGCTAAAGGTATGTTATATTTCAGGTAAAGCTTGATGCAGCAGCTTAATTGTATCACTAAGGACTCTGCTTCTGTCTGCCTTTTTATTCTTTTCATAATTCTATGGTATCAGCTTCATTCTAGTGCTGGCTCTTTTCATCGTGTTAAAAATGGTCACCACAGTTAGGGCTGTATGCTTTCTTCATTTGTATCCAGCAAGAGGAGTTTTCCCAACTTTTCATTCTCCAACATTGGAAACAAAGTCACAGGCTTCATTCTGAATAGACCAATTTAGGTCACAAGCTTATCCCCAAGTCAGTCATTGTAGCCAAGAGGATAGAAATATGCTTAGGGCTTAAACTACCATAGCTACCTTTGGAGGTGGGGGTGAGGTCAGTCCCATTCAGATTATATGTTGATACATGTGGAGGAAAGTAGGGGGCAGTGTAGCCTACAAACCATTGTATAGGGAATAGAAAAGGAGGTAAACCATCTCCTCTGCCAGATGTTACTAGATAGTATTTCTGTGTTCCTATTTCAATGTTATATTGTTTTCCTTTTTTTTTTTTGTCTCATTAGTAAATTGTTCGCAACAGAAAACTATTTGGCAGCTATTAATGCATATAACTTAGCCATAAGACTAAATAACAAGATTCCACTATTGTATTTGAATCGGGCTGCTTGCCACCTAAAACTAAAAAACTTACACAAGGCCATCGAAGATTCTTCTAAGGTATGTGTGTGTGTGTGTGTGTGTGTGTGTGTGTGTGTGTGTGTGTGTGTTGCTTTAAAATTGTTATCCTTATTTATTGGTTTAAATGATACCCTTCATGTGTTTTCTTTTAAATTTATGTAGTTGAGATGCAAGGATTATAAGAGTCATCTTGTTGGGCTTTTTTTTTTTTTTTTTTTTATTAAAAAAAAAATTTTTTTTTTTTGAATAGAAAAGAAACTTTTTTTTTTTTTTTTTTTTTTAGATTTCAAGTTTCATTAGAAATCCCCTATCAATTGCTCCTATATTTCCTTGATGTATCATTTGAAATTCACAAGGAAATTAGTAAATGTTTGTCAGTTGTGCTTACCCTTTTTCTTATTAAAGTTTTGCAGACTTACTGCAAGGTTGAAGGAAGAAAACTTGGTATTCCCTTGTTATCACTACCACTTGCACGGTAGGATAGCTCCCTAGTAATTTCCGATTTTCAGAGTAACTTAGTATATCCTAATTTCATTACTAATATCATGTCATTACTAATAAACTAGTTTTTTTCTCTTTTTTTTTCCATATCCAAGTAACCTGTCTACAGGGAAAATCACATGCAAAATCTCTTAAGTTGCCCCTTGAGATTGAAAATATGGAAGAAATAACCAGATCCTCATACTTTGATCTTATTAAGCTACTAAAAGATCTAGCAATATTCTTAGGATCCAGTTTTCCTTTTATTAGCACAATTCTGGCCACAAATATTTATTGAATGATTGAATGAACTGAAATGCCCAATTTGAATTTTTATAAAAGATCTCCAATACTCTTTAATCATTCCTGTTAATGAAGGTAAAAATGTAGAGGTTTCAAATGATAAACCAGAGATAACTTTGGGAGAGAGGGTATGAATCTTGTATAGGAACAATTGAACAATTCTTTAAATTGTTCAACCCAAATATAAGTATTTGATACATTTCTATATCAGTTAAGCCCAAAATTTTGGTGGGTGCAGACTTGAGGCTTGTTTCAGAGTTAATATTTTTACCATGTTTTTGCTCAAGTTTAAATTAGGAAATTGTCTTTCCCTCATTTTATTCTGTAAGGCATTAGAATTATTGACACCACCTGTTGCAGACAATGCTAATGGAAGAATGAAGGCACATATACGACGTGGAACAGCATTCTGTCAACTAGAATTGTATGTAGAAGGTAAGAAATTGATAGAAATGTTTTAAGTTACAAATTATACTCTGAAAAAAGTATCAATGGGATTATTTAAGATCATAACTTTTTAGGACTCCACTGTTTTATATTTTTAGCATTTAATGTATTCTTTGCAATTTATCTGACAAAAATGATTTTGAAATACTTAAAAAATTTATTGTTGTAGAAGGGAGTGAACAGCCAGTTTAGGTCTCAGAAAATGCTGTAGCATCAGACAACTTTTCTATAGAAAGATGTGTGATAAAGGTTATAAATGAGTCAGTTAAGGGGTGCCTGGGTGGCTCAGTTGGTTAAGCGGCCGACTTCGGCTCAGGTCATGATCTCGTGGTCGGTGAGTTCGAGCCCCGCATCGGGCTCTGTGCTGACAGCTCATAGCCTGGAGCCTGTTTCAGATTCTGTGTCTCCCTCTCTCTGACCCTCCCCTGTTCATGCTCTGTCTTTCCCTGTCTCAAAAATAAATAAAACGTTAAAAAAAAAATTTTTTTTTTTTTAAAATGATTCAGTTAAGATATGATGGAAATTTAAAATGAACTGCTTTGGACACACACACACACACACACACACACACACAAGCTCAGAAATAACTGATGTACTACCATATATGATCATTGCTTATATTTGTGGGACTGTGCTAAGGTTTGTAATTCAGCCTGGTGGATAGAAGCCATAACACTGATTTTTTATTGTTTTTTCGTTTTTAATGTGTTTGGGGACTGGTTTGCAGTTACTCATTTTGCTCCAAAGGCAAAAGTTTTTAGTAGTCAGTGTCTTACCGTTAATGTTCTTCTTCCCATACTTCTGTACCCAGAGGACCATTCAGCTTTCCTTTATTCAAGGCCTAAAGGTATACTCCTTGATGATGCCTTGCCAGGGAAGGGGCTAGTCTATATGGTTTTATTATTTCTGACTTTGTTTTTAAACTTGTTTCTGACATTTTTAGATTTCTATTTTTTTCGTTTTTTAAATTAAAAAAATTTTTTTTAATTTATTGAGAGAGAACGCACATGTGTGCACAAGAGAGAATTCTAAGCAGCTCCACGTGCATTGCAGAGCCTGATGCAGGGCTCAATCTCATGACTTAAGGTGAAATCAAGAGTCCTATGTCCAACTGACTGAACCACCCAGGTACCCCAGAGATTTTTCCAACCAAAGCACCCATATGAGATTTATATGTCCTGTTTTTGTTTTTGTTTTTTAAGTGTCTTGTCCAGCTTTGTGAAGATAAAAATTATGAATGCAGGAATGAAAGATTTTAAAGCATTCTTTAGAAATGATAGCACTATAGACTTTCTGAGCTAAAAGTACTCTTCATTTTAAAGATGAGAAAATGGAGGCTTGGGGAAGTTAAGTGCTTTACCTCAAGTGGCATGGCCAATCAGTAGCACTTAGAACTCAAGTTTCCTTATTCTCAAAGAAATTTTCCCACTGCTTATTTTGGTGAAGATTTAGACTTATTTGTGTATATATGTAACAACCAGCCCACAATGCTTTCCTTTTAAGCCAACTTTTCCTCAAAAGAATTCTGTAGGTATGATAGCTATAGAAAAAAACATAAACGATAATCTATGGATTATATAAAGTATGGATTGAGTCTACCAAAATTATTTTTTTAATCTAGAATCAAAAAAAAATTTTTTTTTAATATTTATTTATTTTTGAGAGAGAAACACACTGAGCGGGAGCAGGGGAGGTACAGAAAGAGAGGGAGACACAGAATCTGAAACAGGCTCGAGGCTCTGAGCTTTCAGCACAGAGCCCAACGCAGGGCTCGAACTCACAAACTACAAAACCTGAGCTGAAATTGGACATTTTACCGACTGAGCCACCCAGGCTCTCCTAATCTAGAATTTCTAAATAAGATGGCATTTTTCAAAAATGAGTCTGTTCATGCTTTAATGAGTTTAAGCTGTTAGCTTATTTGTACTTGAATTTAAAATAACTGTTTCTGAGGTGCCTGGCTTGCTCATTTGGAAGAGCATGTGACTCTTGATCTTGGCCCCACATTGGGTGTTGAGATTACTTAAATGAATTTTTAAAAACCCTAAAAAAACTGCTTCTTACAAAGTCCTGAGTGAAGTGAGTATAATTACTTCTGAAATTACTGAAAAATTTCTGCAGTATTTTAGAAATACTACATAGAGATGCATATATGAAAATGAGAATCTAATTGAAAACCTGGTACTTGTCCTGAACCATGTTCTTATTGGTTATTTTTAGTAAAAAAAAATTGTCTAGATAACACAAGTATGTATAAAATACTGATTTTATTGACTATCACTGCTATATAAATATAGGCTTACAGGATTATGAAGCTGCACTTAAGATTGACCCATCCAATGAAATTGTACAAAATGATGCTGAGAAGATTCGGAATATAATTCAAGGAACAGAACTAAAATCTTAATGACTGCTGAAGCAACTAGGTATTGTACCAGATATTGTTTGAAGTTTTTAAAAAAATAACTGGAGACATTAGGAATATTTGTAAATATGGCTGATTGTGCAGAATCACTTTCTCTTTAGTTCTCTAGTTCTGTAGAGGGCAAAATCTATAGATTTATATATTACAAATCTATGGAAGATTAAATGTGTGACTTGAATGGTTTCTGAATAAGTAAATCAAAACAAGAATGATTTAATTCTTCTTCAATACACAGATTAATTATATATATATATATATATATTTATACACACATATATATGTACATACATATACATACATATGTATATATGTATATATATATTGTTGTTGTTGTTGTTACTGAATTCAACTTGCCCTTAAAACTAACCAAATATTTGTTGGTGTGATGAGTATTAAGACACGGATTCATTTTTGACAAGGTAAAATTTGAAAATAAAAGACCACCTTAAAAAAATTTTTTTTAATTATATATACTACTTAGTTGTCTGAATGATTGACCTTGGTATAATCAATACTGATGTTCACTTAGTTTTCAATGCACAGAACCTTTTTTTTCCCTTTCATACTTCTCCACCACCTGTGTGGGAGGTTAGACCAGTTCAATCTAGCAAAACAACTGTTTGGGAAACCTTGTTTTCAGCTTCAGCTACAGGCAGTGTTCCCCAAAGCCTTGATCATATTTCATACTATCTGATGAAGGTAAGTTTTCTAGTACCTTCAAGTACAATAGGAAAAAGAAAAAAAGACAGCAAAGGGTGAAATGTTAACACAGAATATTATGATACTGGCATTTGATTGCACCACCACTTGTGTTGTATCACTGTGATGATGCAAGCATTAAGCAAAAACAGTATAGCTTCCCTTTTGCACATAGTAGTTATCACAATTGTCTGTTTATATTTAGAGGATTTTTAGAAAAATCAAACAATTTTTTAGGAGTAAGTTTTTATAGCATTTGGTCATCTGATATCATTCAAATGGACCATAAGACAGCTTCATTCTTTTTTTTTTTTTAACTCAATATTTTTTTTGAATGGGAACAGATAAGGTTAGTTCAGCAACCTTGAGACTTTTATAAAGCAACTTTTGATAACTTACATAGCAGCCTTGTCCAGTTATTAGACCTTCTAATAAGACTTGCTTCTAATAAGGATTGCTTTTGCTTATAATCAACACTGGTTTGTTAATTTATTTTTAAAAAATAAGTGTTACCAACATGAAGATGGGTCTTCATGTGTGTCAAATACCAGTTTGATGTTCAAAATATGTTAACCAACCTAGTGCTGCTTCAGGCTCTTCCTGTTACCATCCTCTCCCCCTCTCCCCCTACCCTCTCGAAAAAGACTGGGCCCAATAGCTGCCCTAAGGGCAAAAGATCTATCCTTGGAGGAATAGAAGAAGGGATAGTCTTAACTAGTTATGTGTGAATATTTTTTACCCTATCCTCTAAGTAAAGTCTTGGTTTAAATGCAACAGATGAATTTGTATTTACGAAATACTTGACCTCTTTTGAGCAATCTCCTATGGTTTACAAGGGACTTTTGTCTTAGATTGAAGTAGTGACAGAGTTGAAATATTGATACAACATTCCCATCTCTTTTATGATAAAAACATACCTCCCAAATAATAGTGCTAATTAAGGCCTGTGAATAAAAGATAAAAAAATTCTAATAGTAGTCCTTTGATTTTTTTCATAATGTCAATTATTTAATTGAAATTAATTTCAAGATACCAAATGGATAACAAACTAAATGTGGCTGTTACAGAAATGTAAACTGAAGGGATCTTTAATCATCTGAAGGGATCTTTAATCCCCCACTACTATGTGATTACCATACACATAAATACATAGTATACATGTTAATTAAAGATTTTTTGACAAATTTGGCTATGAAGAAATATCAAAACTATATCAAAATATTGATTACAAAGGAAAGATCAGACTTAGCACATTTTGCAGTGGATGCTTTACAGGAATAGAAAATAGTTATTGTTAGACTTAATTAAAAAAATATTTTCTAATATACCACTCACTTGCCCTTTGATAGTCACTTCGGAGTCAGGGTGGATGGGTAACTAGTTTGATTAAACCTGTTTTTATGTCATTAAAGTGCTTAAGCATTTTATGAGGACAGTTCATCTCTTTCTTCCCAGAAAGAGGTTTGTGAATTACATTAAGCAAAAGTGGTTTGTCCCAGACCAGGTTTGGTATAATTTTTTTAATACATTTTAGCTCTTTACTGACAGAAGTAAAAATGTTATTCCTAATAGATAGGTGCTATCTAATAGTTAAGTAGAAAGTAAACACATATGTTTGTATAAACATATCCTGTCCAGTTTTCCAGAGTCAAAGAAAACCAGAGCTGGACAGTAGTTAGAGCAGTAAAAACACATTTCACTTGGGAACTATTACAGGATAAGAAAAGAGATCTCAGTGTAGAATTGGGGTCTTTTCATAATATAGCATGGGCAATGGACAAGTGGTGATTAACAGCTAAGGAACAAGTTGGGGGTGGGGGTCGGAGTTGTCAGTGGATAGAAAATCACTAAGAGGAAACATCAGGGGTAGGGAGATTCTGGCTATATTAATCTAACAGGATTCTTGCTGAAGGCAGGCCAGGTTGATTGGGCATTACCTGGGGATGATGAGGGGTGAGGAATTTGGTCAAATATTGAGAGTGATTGAAATTAATGGTGGGGATTCTGGCTAACCCAACTTAGCATTATTCTTGCTAACAACTGAACTTGACAAGGCCCAAGGATGAGGCCCAGTTGGAAAGTGGCTAAAGGAACCTGTTTAGAGTTTGGTGAAGGAGAGACCACTTGTCACCAGCAAGCCAAGTACTTTCCAGTGAATCTCATCCATGTGCCAAATAAGGACAAAGGATTTTTGCACATACCATCTGGGGAAAGGGTTAGTAGGTGATCTCCCAAAAAGACTGACAACAGGAGTATTTCATTATCGTATTGATCTGATCTGGCTCAGTCTCACTCTCAAAGACCTATCAATAGCTGATCCATCTCTGAGTATCAGATTCACATTAACCCAGCTCAGGAGACTGCCTGGGCAAAACATACTGCCTACTTATTAATTATTAACCCAGCAAAACAGACTGCCTACTTATTAATTCATAATTAGAAATTGAGCATCTGCATGGGGATGATAGGTTATATGACAATTCACCTTTCCTTATAAACAGATGTATATAGTAAATCACATCATAAAATTGCTTGGTAAACATGTTAAAAGAAACAGGTCCAAAATGGAGTCACTTGTGGCTTCACAAGTGAATTCTACCAAACATTTAAAGAAGGGTTAATACCTATTCTTTTCAAACTATTCCAAAAAATGGAAGAGGAAGGAAAGCTTTCTATGAGGCCAGCATTACCCTGACACCAAAACCAGATAGAGTCACTACAAAAAAAAGAGAGAACTATAGGCCAATATCTCTGATGAACATAGATACATATATCCTCAACAAATTATTAGCAAACCAAATCCAACAATACATTAAAAAAAATCATTCACCACAATCAAGTGGGATTTATTCTCGGGATATAAGGGTGGCTGAATGTTCACAAATCAATCAACTTGATACATGACATCAGTAAGAAAAAGGATAGGGTTGCCTGGGTGGCTCAGTCAGTTAAGCTTAAGACTCTTGATCTGGGCTCAAGTCATGATCTCATGGTTGTGAGATCAAGACCCATATCAGGCTCCATGCTGAGTGGGGAGCCTGCATGGAATTCTCTCCCTCTCTCTCTCTCTCTCTCTCTCTCTCTCTCTCTCTGCCCCTCTCCTGCTCATGTGTGTGCACACTCTCTCAAAATAAATAAACATTAAAAAATAAGACAAAGGATAAAAAAATATTATTTTAATAGATGCAGAAAAACATTTGACAAGGTACAATATCCATTCATAATAAAAACCCTCAACAAAGTAGGGTTAGAGGGAATAGACATCCACATAATAAAGGCTATCTATGAAAAACTCACTGCTAACATCATCCTCAATGAGGAAAAACAGAGCTTTTCCCCCAAGGGAAGGAACAAGACAGGATTTCCACTCTCAAAATTTTCATTGAACATACTACTGGAAGTTTTAGCCACAGCAATTAGACAAGAAAAAGAAATGAAAGGCATTGGAATTGGTAAGGAGAGGTAAAACTTTCACTACTTGTAGATGACATACTATATATATAGAAAACCCTAAAGACTCCACCAAAAAACTTCGGAACTGAGAAATGAATCAGGAAAGCTGCAGGATACAAAATCAATATACAGAAACCTGTTGCATTTCTGTACACTAATAATGAAGTAGCAGAAAGAG
This sequence comes from Panthera uncia, assembly GCF_023721935.1. Taxonomy (NCBI): domain Eukaryota; kingdom Metazoa; phylum Chordata; class Mammalia; order Carnivora; family Felidae; genus Panthera; species Panthera uncia. The sequence goes on along the minus strand of NW_026057582.1, from coordinate 95,972,975 downwards.
AAATTAAGAAAATCCCATGTACAATTGCACCAAAAATAATAAAACCTAGGGATAAACCTAACCAAAGAGGGGAAAGACTTGTACTCTGAAAACTATAAAACATTGATGAAAGAAATTGAAGATGACACAAATGGAAAGATATTCTATGCTCATGGATTGGAAGAACAAATATTGTTAGAATGTCCATTCTACCCAAAGCAATCTACAGATTTAATGCAATCCCAATCAAATACCAAGAGCATTTTTCACAGAACTAGAATAAAAAAATCCTAAAATTTTTATGGAACCACAAAAGATCCTGAAGAGCCAAAGTAATCTGGAAAAGAAGAACATAACTGGAGGTATCACAATCCCAGATTTCAAGATATACTACAAAGTTGTATTAATCAAAACAGTATGGTACTGGCACCAAAACAGACATATAGATCAATGGAACAGAATAGAAAGCCTAGAAAAAAACACACACTTACATGGTTAATAAAGCTATGCCAGGGAGGCAAGAATATGCAGTGGGAAAAAGAAAGGGTGTTTAACAAATGGTTTTGGGAAAACTGGACCATTTTCTTACACCATAGACAATAATAAACTCAAAATGGACTAAAGACCTAAATATGACACCTAAAGTCCTAGAAGAGAGCACAGGCAGTAATTTCTCTGACATTTTTCTAGATATGTTTCCTAAGGCAAAGGAAGCAAAAGCAAAAATAAACTATTGGGACTACATGAAAATAAAAAACTTTGAATAGCAAAGGAAACAATCAACAAAACAAAAAGACACCAAACTGGAGAAGATATTTGCAAATAATATATTCAATAAGGGGTTAATACCCAAAGTATATAAAGAACTTAACACAAAAAAACAAAACAAAAAACAAATCTGATTAAAAACAGGCAGAAGATATGAACAGACATTACTCCAAAGACACACAAAAAGATGCTTAACATCACTCATTGTCAGGGAAATGCAAATCAAAATCACAATGAAATATCACCTTACACCTGTCAGAATGGATAGTATCAAAGAGACAAGATGTAACAAGTGTTGGTGAGGCATGGAGAAAAAGGAACCCTTGGGCACTGTTGGTGGGAATCCAAACTGGTGCAGCCACTGTGGAAAATGGGTGGAGGTTACTTGAAAAATGAAAAACAATTACCATATGACCCAGTAATTCGCTACTATTTACCCAAAGAAAATGAAAATAAGAATTTGAAAGGATATATGTACCCCTATGTTTATTGCAGCATTATTTACATTAACTGGAATGTGGAAGCAACCCAAGTATGCACTGATAGATGAATGGATAAAGAAGATATGGTATGTATCTACAATGGAATGTTACCCATAAAACAAATGAAATTCTGCCATTTGCAACAACATGGATGGATCTAGAGTGTATAATGCTAAGTGAAATAAGTCAGTATAAGAAAGACAAATACCACATGAATTCATTCCTATGTAGAATGTAAGAAACAAAACAAATGAACAAAGGGAAAAGAGACGAAAAACAAAAGTCTCTTAAATATAGAGAACTGGTGTTTGCCAGAGGGGAGGGAATGGCTGAAATAGGTGAAGGGAATTAAGAGTACCCTTATCGTGATGAGCACTGAATAATGTGTAGAATTGTTGAATCACTATATTGTATGCCTGAAACTAATATAACAGTGTATGTTAATTATTCTGGAATTTTAAAAATGATAAAAAATAATTAAAAAAGTAAAATAAAAATGGAGTCACTTGCCCCCATTGCTGCAAATCAGGATATAATTGCAAGAATCTGAACTTTAACCAGTCAATCTGGAATTTTCTGATCAGCACTAGTGAGGTAAATTGCTTGCTAGAACCCCATGCTTCCCCCAAAGGAAGGTGACCTTGCCTGAAACAATTCTTCTTTCTCCTTTTTTCCTTTCTTCCTTTCTTCCTTCCTTCCTTTCTTTCTTTCTTTCTTTCTTTCTTTCTTTCTTTCTTTTCTTTTTTCTTCTTCTTCTCCTCCTCTTCCTCCTCCTCCTCCTCCCCCTTTTTTTGTTTATAGCTTCTTTGTCCCACCCTGTTTCTGCCTATAAACATCTTCCATTTTGTTTAGCCTCTCAGAGCACTTTTCTGCTGGCTAGATGGGATCCTGCCTGACTGTTAAATAAAGCCAGTTAAATTTTTCAAGTTCACTCAGTTGAATTCTGTTTTTTAACACATAGAATCAGAACAAGGAGAATTAGTTTGAATAGAATGTTTCATGGCATCATGCAACCAATTGTACACAACAGGCTTCCTCTTTCCTATAAGGTTTGTTTATAAACCCTAAGGCATACCTCACTGTAACTAACTCTCCAATAAAACCAGGTTTATGCTTCAGATAATGACCACATTACCAGCATCTTCTCTTTGTCATTACCCATAGTTTTTGAAATGTAATTCCCCTTTCCAAAATGTTTTATTTTTTAATTTATTTTTTTTTCTAAAATGTTTTAAAGGCATATGATGACCCTATGGCCATCTTAAAATAGTCTTTTTAAGGAACTACTTTTGACAGTATTTATACTTCGTTTTATCCTTTTTATGACCTAATAAACATGTTTTTTGTTTAGTAAACAAAAAAAACAGTACAATAATAGAAATAGTAAACTCAATAATTTTTAGCTATTATACATGGTAAAAACCAATCAACTTATTTGTTCAAATATATTTATTAGATTTTTGATGGGGTAAACTAGATTTCTGATAGTCTTTTAGTTTATAGCTAAAAGAGAGGCAGACCTAAACTCACTGATAAAATATTACTTTGGGAAGATAAACTTCGTTTTATTTGAAGCTGAGAGCTCATGCTGTATTTGCAGTAATGATGAGTCAAGAAATGGAAGTGAAATGTCAACAATTCTGATAATCATATAAAGGTAGGAAAGTTTGCCTAAAGTATATGAGTTTTTGTTTTTGTTTTTTCAGAGCCAGGGAGGGGCAGAGAGAGAGGGAGAGAGAGAATCCCAAGCAGGCTTCCTGCTCAGCACGGAGCCTGATGTGGGGTTCATCTCACAACCATGAGACCATGACCGGAGCCAAAATCAAGAGTCCAATGCTTAACCTACTTAGCCATGCACGGGCCCCTCTGAATTTTTTACCTAATGTGTTTAAATATTTTCTACAAGAATGAGTTGTTCAAACTGTTTTCTGAAATGAAATCCTTCTTTTTGGAAAAATTACAAACTCGTTTGTGTTTGTTTACTTATTTGTAAAGTAAGTTACAAATTTGTGTATTTGTTTACTTACTTACATTTTAGCATATTCCAAAAATGTATTGCTTTATGTTGTATATCTCACAAAGTGGTGAATTTCACAGTCCAAACTCTAAAGCTTCTTTTAAGTTGTTTGTATCCAGATTCTAAATATACTATAAGCTGGTGAATAATTCTGTATATTGTCTATCCATGCTTTTGATTTTATACAGTTTAGTTTTTTTAGTCTATATTAAAGAAACATTACTCTGTAGTTGTCTTCAACTACATTTTATCTTTAGAGCTGATTAGTACAGGTCAGTAGTTCACAAAAAGTTATCCCATCAGAATACAAATAGGCTATATTATCCTATCTTTTAAAAAATAACCTTTGGCCCCATATGTCTACTTCCGGCTTCCAGTCTATTTCTCTGTTCAGTTTACAGCAAAACTACTAAAAAGTACCACTTCCATTTTTTCTTAAACCTATTCCATTAAAGTTTTCCTTTCTGTGACCTCACTAAAACACTTCTCCTTGAGGTGACTAATGTTCTCTGCATTGCCTATTTGTACCTTCAGATCTCAATCCATGTGTTACCTCTCAAGATAATTTCACACAGCTGGCCTCTTGAAACAAATCCTTTACTTGGCTTTTGGGCATCAGTTTGCTAATTTCTTCCTCCTTCACTAATCACTTCTTGATCTCATTTGTTTATTTATATTCATTCCCATGATTTCTAAATGTTGGAGTTCCCTAGAGTTTAGTCCTTTGGTCTCTTTTCTATGAATACCTTATAGTCTTATCTGGCCTCATGATTTTAAATAATATCTTCGTGTGGATGTTGTTCAAATTGATTATATTCAACATGGGCTTCTCCCTTGAACTCCAGACTACATGTTCAGTTGTCTCACAACAGCTCTACTTTCCCCAGAGATTCTCTTCACTTCCTTCAGGGGTTTGGTCAGACATCAACTTATCAGAGACCTTCCCAGACCAGTCTACCAAAAATAACTCCTTGCTTAAGCACTCCCTTTCCCCCAACCCTATTTTATTTTTTTCCCCATAACATTTATCACTTGGCATATTTTATATATATTTATAGGCATACATAAATATTTACGTGTAACTATGTATACATAATTTATATATGTACATTTATACATGTATGTAAATGTAAATATATGTCTATATATATATGTACTTACACACATATATATCTATACTTTTTTTTGAGAGTATTTACTTATTCTGAGAGAGAGAGAGAGAACGAATCCCAGGCAGGCTCCACACTGTCAACACAGAGCCCAACGTGGGGCTCAAACTCATGAACCGTTAGATCATGACCTGAGCCAAAATCAAGAGTCGGCCACTTAACCTACTGAGCCACCCAGACACCCCTCTATATATATGTTTTTTGGTCTCTTTTTCCCTACTGGAATTTACCAGAATCTAAGCTCCATGAGGACATGCTCTTAGTGCCTAGAAAATCCCTGGACTTTAACAGGCACTAAATGACTATATAGTGGCTATTGCAGACAATGTGCTTGATTCTGAGATACTCATCCCACCTGAGAATTTTAGCAACAAACAAAAAAGGGCCTAACCACCTGCTATAGTAAGAATCTTTAGGTTAATTAATATATAGATTCTAAATTTTAAAAAATTGACTTCACTTGCCACAAATTGAGTACCTACAGTGAAGGGGGAAAACAGGTTGTATAGATTTTGTGGAGAAAAGGCAACTAAACTCAAGTTTTTTTAAAATTTGCAGTATTCACCTCAATATCTTGTCCAATGCCCTGATTTTTGGTGTTTTAGAGGAGGTGAACAAAACTAATTTTTGTTTATGTCATTATCAAATAAGTTTTGAGGTGTTTGGAAAAATCTTATGAGGCAGAGTTTGAAATATTTTCTCAAATCAAACCATTTTTTTATAAATAGAAGATACAAATTTCTGATCCCCTAGCAACTCAAGATTATTTTTTAATTGATGTTAATATCCTGAATCTGACACTAATAGGGAAAAATAAGAGCAGTGATTTTTTTCATTAAAGGTACTCAGACTCAAGTGTGGTTTCAACAGATGGCAGCTGAAATAAATAAATCTCTGTATACAGTGGAATTACATAGTTTAAAGAATAGTCTGTCATCCACCACTGCTTACACTTTGTTAAGGATATATCAAATTATTTGCGTTTATAAAAAAGTACCGCATCTCTTACATCTTTGTACTTCTACGTATTGCTTCTTCTTCCTCTACTGATCTTCCCTTTGATTTGGTTTTACCTTTTCCAGGATGCTTCTCCTGATGTCCTTGGTCTCAATTTGAGCAATTCTGTCTTTGTGTCTGAAAGACCTTTTGCATAATTTACATAAATTATCACATTTTATTAATTTGCTAATCTCATTCCTCTAAAATATTACTCATTGAAACAATAAAGGGACTGTCTTTTATTTCTGTGTTCCATTTGCATTAGTGACTGTCATTAGCAAGTGTTCTATAAATACCTGCCAAATGAATGAATGAATAGCAGGTCCTCTCTTCTACCGGCCTAGCAGTGGAAACTAACATTCCCCCAGGTTCTAAGCCATTAGTTGAAATAACAGAAAACTGGGAAATTACTGGTCAGTCTTCCTTAATTCAATTTTTTTTCTTAGTGCTCCTGTGTTCCTTTGTCTTGTTAAATATATTCAGTGGACACGTGAGATCCTTAAAGCCTTTTGAAACTTTTGGAGAATATGTACTAAATAATGTACTAAATGTGTCTACTTTTTATTCTATTTTGTACTAAAACGCATCCACCTTTTATTCTATTTTGTTTTTTTTTTTTTTTTTTTTTTTTTTTTTAATTTTTTTTTTTTAACGTTTATTTATTTTTGAGACAGGGAGAGACAGCATGAACAGGGGAGGGTCAGAGAGAGAGGGAGACACAGAATCCGAAACAGGCTCCAGGCTCTGAGCTGTCAGCACAGAGCCCGACGCGGGGCTCGAACTCACGGACCGTGAGATCATGACCTGAGCCGAAGTCGGACGCCCAACCGACTGAGCCACCCATTCTATTTTGAACACATTTTAATTTAAGAAGAAGTCACTGTCATTCAGTTATCAGTTCAAATGCTTTATTTCTTAAAAGTTTTCTTTTAACTAATTCAAATGCTTTTCTAGTCCAAATTTGGTATTCTAGCCTTAGATTTAGAACTCACTTTTCCTGAGTATATTTTCTCTTAAATATACACAGGAATATATTTTCATAGAGTGTGTTGAAAATTAGGAAAATCAAGTGTTCTGGTTCTGTCAGGTGCAGTATTTAGAGTATTATTTTGATAAAATCCAGTAGCTCTGATATGGCTTGAAAATACTTGTTCCTTTGGACTATAATTGCAGGGAAAAAACTGTGGCATAGGTAAAAATTCACCATAATTACTTGAACTGGTTTTGTACATAATCATCTTAGGTTTTGATAGTGAGGTAGCTGTATGGAGTGTCTTTGGGTCCAACATACATGAAAACACAGGATTTCCAGGGTTCACACAAGGGGGAAGTTGTTCAGGTTTCATTTCTGTGTCTGAATTTGAAGCTGAAGCACTTTTCTTGTCCTAAAATATAAAGATATAAAATTATTGTCAATTATAAAATTTTGGGGGAAAAAAACCCCACCAAAATTAAACTTAACACAATAGTGTCTTATACCACTCATAAAAATTAACTCAAAATGAATGAAAGATTTAAATGTAAGACCTAAAACCATAAAGCTCCCAGAAAAGAACACAGGGGAAAAGCTCTGATTTAGGTCTTGGCAGAGTTTTTAGATATGACGTCAAAAGCATAAGCAACAAAAGCAAAACTAACAAATGACACTGCATCAAACTAAGAAGCTTCTGCATAGCAAAAGAAGCAACAGAATGAACAGACAGCCTACGGAATTGGAGAAAATATTTGCAAACCATATTGATAAGGGGTTAATATCCAAAATATACAAGGAACTCATACAACTCAATAGCAAAAGAGAATCTGATTAAAAAATGAGAAGATGACCTGAATAGACATTTTTCACACATAAAACACACAGATGGCCACCAGGTACTTGAAGAGGTGTTCAACATCATTAATCATCAAAGAAATGCAAATTAAAACCACAATGAGATATCACCTCACTGTTAGAATGGCTAGTGTCAAAAATATTGGACAATATTGGGGAGGATGTGAAGAATAGGGAACCCTTGTGCACTATTGGTAAGAATGTAAATTGGTGTAGCCACTATAGAAAATAGTATGGAGGTTCCTCAAAAAATTAAAAATTGAATTAACATGTGATCCAGCAATCCCAGTTCTGGTTATATATCCAAAAGAAGTGAAAGCACTATCTTGAGGAGATCATTTGCACTCCCATGGTCATTGCAGCACTATTCACAATAGCCAAGAAATGGGAACAATCTTAAGTGTCCCATTAATGCATGAATGGCTAAAGATGTAGTATACTATACTCTCATGTATACATACACACATGAATATTAATCAGCCATTAAAAGGAAGGATTCGGAATCCTGCCATTTTGGACCACGTGGAAGCCATTATGCTAAATGAACTAAGTCAGATAAAGAATACTAGATTCTCACATATATATTAATCTAAAAGTTTAGAAAAGTCAAACTCATTGAGGGGTGCCTGGGTGGCTAAGTTGGTTGAGGGCTGACTTGGGCTCAGGTCGTGAACTCACAGTTCATGAGTTCAAGCCCCACATCGGAGTCTGTGCTGACCACATGGAGCCTGCTTGGGATTCTGTCTCCTCCTCTCCCCTCCCCTGCTTGCTATCTCTCTCTCAAAAATAAACCTTAAAAATTTTTTTAAAAATAAAAAGGTCAAACTGATTGAAATAGAATAGTGATTGCCAGGGGATGGGTGATGGGGGAAAATGGAGAGCTATTGGTCAAAGAGTACAAACTTCCAGTTATAAGAGGGATAAGTTCAGGGGATCTAATTACAGAATGGTGAGTATAGTTAACATTACTATATTATATACTTGAAAATTGGTAAGAGAGATTTTAAATGTTCTTGCCACAAAAATAACCTTAATTATGTGAAGTGATCGTCAAAATAAATAAACATTAAAAAAATAGATGTACTTGTGACTGGTTATAATCTTGAAAAATAAAAAGGCGCTACAAGTTGAAATTAACCTGAGTTAAAATCTTTTCCTCATAATAACATCCTTAAAAGCTACCTTTTTATGTAACAGTACTATAAATCATATTCAATCAACTTTTCAGTCAACTATTAATGTTCTACTTGAAGAGAGCCCTTAATAAACTTTTTGGAAGTATTTTTCTGTGAATAAGGGATTTAAAAATCTGAATCAAGTTTAGTGAAAAGAGCACTGGAATGCTGGGTCTGGCCTCCTGGACTTGCCAGGAACGTGAGAACCTGGGTAAGTCTGATTCTCTATGCTTCAGTTTCCTGCTTGTAAAATAAGAGAGCCTGGATTATTTGTTCTTTTAATTATCATCTAATGACTCCATTTATCCCACAGAACTTGTAAAGTTTGTAAATTTATAGTTTATAAAATGAGGTAGTATCACAAAGTAGTATACTATGTTCTCATGCTGTGCCTGTTTTAATGACATTCATAAGGCAAAGTAACTTTTCAGAAGAGCTTCTTTAAATAATTTTGAGAACTCTTGGATCTTCCTGAAAATCCAACCCAAGAGCACTTGTTTTGCTGCTGTATTTGAATAAAGGGAAAAGCCTTTTTCTTACTGTAAATTTCCCTGTTGCAAACATAGGTGTTAGAAATGAAATTGCTGGTCTTTTTTTTTTCTTCTTAAGTTCTCCAGGTTAACTATTCATTTTTTTAAAGACTGATACTGTAATTGACAAAGGTCTGAAGTGTTTGGTTATTGTTCTATTGTCTTGGTATCTTGAGCTGAAAGACTTTAATATTTGGCCTCAGAAAAACTTCATTGCTCAGTTCTTGGGAATTAGAACGTTATTTTATGAATATTTATCTCATTGGAACCTCCAGCTACTACTGACCCAGCCACCTTTAAGTCCTGCTTCTTTCTTAACTTGTCTCATCAGGAACAAAATCTTAGTAGTGCTTTACTACCTACTAATAACATGGAGAAGTTATCTGAAACTAGAAGTCCTTTATCCATAGTAGTGTTCTCTTGTACAGTCCTTCTCTTACTTTTATGTACATATGAAATATACAGGAATCTAGTTAAACAGTAGATTCTGACTCACGTCTGGGGTAGGGCAAAGATTCTGCATTTCTAACAAAGTCCCAGGAGATGCTTAAGCTGCTGATCCCTAGATGATGTTATGAAAGTTGTGGCTAAGCCATAGTGAGGAGTTAAAGAGGCCTCTGGGAGATAGGCAAAGGAGTGTGGGTAGAGAGAGGGCCATAATCATACCTGCATGGCTTATTTCCCAACAGACTAGTTGGGAAACTTGCTACTTGTGTACCTTCTGCTTTAAGAGTTGTAAAGAGCACCTCTTAGGCATCACCAGTTCTGTGTTCTGATATTAGCACTAATAGCTAGATGACTGATGAAATTATTTTACAAGGATTCAAGTTCCTTGTCTATAAATATAAAAGGAAGGAGCTGGATTAGATGGTTGTTTTCTAATCTGAGGACTCAGATATCAGGACCCTCCAAATGTAGCAATAGCAACTGTTAAAAAACAAAATTCAACAAGGTAAATTTGAAGATCTAATTGGCTTTATTAAGCAATTCATGAATCAGGTAGCATCCCATCAAGTAAGTGGTGGGTAGCTCTGAGGAGTGGTACAAAATGGAAGGTTTTCATAGGAAGGATAAGTTACTAGCAAAAGAAAAGATTGTTTCAGGCAAGGTCACCTTCCTTTAGGGGAAAGGACAGAGGGTTTTATCATGCAGATTACCTCATTTTCCTTTGGGGGAGGGAGAGGGTGAACCAAGGTGACAGATCACCTGATTGGTGCTGACTATAAAATTCCAGATTGATTGGTTTTAAATTCCTCTTATGGAGTGGCTTAAACTGCAATTAAGTCTTGGTTTGCTATCCTGGGGGCAAGTGATTCCACCTTGGCCCCAGGTTTTCTTTTTAACAGATCTAAGTGATTTTGTTATTCAAAAAGCATAAAGGGATATGCATATTTACTCATGATAAGGCCCTTTATTTGTGACAAGTTAATAAGTTATAATAAGTTAATAAGTATGTTCTATTATCTAAATAGGCAAAAAATTTTGGTAGTTTAAAAATATAAAAATAAAAATATTTGGCAGCTTCTGGAACATGTAAGATCTAAATCCTTCCAGATAGGAAGTTACATTATTATATCTAAATAACTTCATGGTAGTTGACAGGGTACTGTAACTCTGATTTTTAAAGGTTGTGTTAAATAGCAGATTGTTTATGTATCATCTATAAATTAATAAAAAACAAAACAAAATTGCCATAGTTCCTGTGGTTATGGAGATAAAATGAAATACAATTGAAGTGATATAAATGGAATCAGTTTTTATCATTTCTTTCAGATATACCTCAGTGCATATGGATGATGTTCCAGAATTCAGTTCTAAAGTTTACAGGTTAATAACACTACATTGTACAGTCCTTCTCTTAACTTTTATGTACATATGAAATACACAGGAATCTGGTTAAACAGTAGATTCTGACTCAGGTCTGGGGTAGGGCAGAGATTCTGCATTTCTGTATAGTATATATAAACTGTATAGTACAGTTTACTAATACTTCATATTCATAATTTTTTTGAGAGAGAGAATCCCAGGAGAGAGGCAGAGAGAGGGAGAATCCCAGCAGGCTCCACTCTGTCAGCACAGAGCCCCATGAGGGGCTTGATCTCATGAACCATAAGATCATGACCTGAGCTGAAATCAAGAGTCAGAGTCGGATGCTCAACTGACTAGGCCACCCAGGTGCCCCAGTATATTCATAATCTTGTAGGAAGCTGGCAAACCTAGAAGTAGACCTCATCAGATCTTGCTACTTATTCTTTGTGACACTGCATATTAGTGTTTTTTAAAAATATCACAGTAGACTGGATAATAGCAAGTCACCAGAATCCTATGGTATCTCAACAGGTCAGCTTTTCTCAAAATGTGTAGGTTTCTGGGGGTGCCTGGGTGGCTCACTTGGTTAAACCTCTGACTCTTGATTTCAGCTCAGGTCATGATCTCCTGGTTCATGGGTTCGAGCCCCAAGGCGAGCACTATGCTGACTGTGTGGAGCCTGCTTGGGATTCTCTCTCTCTCCTCCTCTCTTCCCCTCCTCTGCTCATGCTTGCTCTCTCTTAAAATAAGTAAATGAATTTAAAAACATTTTTTTAAAAAGTGTGTAGGTTTCTGGAGCACAGGAAAAGGTTCTTAGTTGGAAGGCGGCTGCCCTGTAACTTGTAGGAAACAGTAGCAACCCTAATATACTTTATGGACACCCAGTCAGGTTGCCCATAGCAACCTCAGTCACAGAGTACTCTTTCATCAAATCACCTGCTACTAAATTCTGATCATTGGCCCAAAATATAATACAGAAAATCAAATCCAGTCAAACTAGAAGACAAACTTTGTTGGCATAATTTGTACCACACAATCTGGAAATGTTAAGTGTCTACCTAAATCTTTTTAGACTTCCAGGATAATTAACAAATGTTTATAGACTTAGAAACAAAATACTCAAGGGGTGCCTGGGTGGCTCAGTCTGATTCTTGACCTCTGACTCTTAATCAGTCTAAGCAATTGACTCTTGATCTCTGCTCAGGTCATGATCACATTTGTGAGATCAAACCCCAAGTCAGGCTCTGCGCTGACAGTGTGGAGCCTGCTTGGGATTCTTTCTCTTCCTCTCTCTCTCTGCCCATTCCCGGCTGTCTCTTTCTCAAAAATAAATAAATAATCTTAAAAAAAAAGAACATTCATGGCTTTTACTTTATTCATGGCCTCACTGTAGTTTTCTTATTTGGGTTTCACCCTCTTCAAATCTGATATTCTTAAAATATAGAGTTCAAACTAGATACAATTAAAAACATACAGCCTCATACAAAGAATAACAAAAGGATTATTTTAAATGCTCTGCCAGGTTACACAGCAAATATTACTTAAGGATAAAAAGGTTAATTAAAATTGTAAATGATTTTTCTAAAATTGTCTTAAAATTACACTGTGAAATTGCCTTGAAAAGAATAAAAATCTATAGATAGATATTAGCTTTCTCACTAATGTACTTTTCAGTCTCCTCTGGAATTACAGAAAGTCAAGCCACTGTGACTTTTCAAAGTTCTTCATTATAAACACATGCACATTTAAAAAAAGATAAGAATAAGTCATTGAGATAATGAAAATGCCCTTTATGGAAGCTGTAATTGTAAAATTAAAATTTGTGTTTTCTTTTTTGGTGTTGTGTCACAAGTGATGTTAACTAGAGCAACACCAAAAGCAAACGAATAAAAAAACCCTCCAAAAGTCAAATTTTGGGGTACCTTTTTCTTTCTGCCCAGGCCCATCATCTCCCTTGTTAATCTTTTTTTTTTTTTTTTTTTTTTTTTTTGCCACAATTGAGGGACAAAACCTTAACTTTAACCTTAAACCTTAACTTTCTACTGCTTCCACCAACAGTAAATACAAGGGCAACATATCCTTTTTTTGGTCCTATCCCTTTTGAACAAGGCACAGTGTAAGAATGTAAAATTAACAAGGTACATTTTTCTCATTTACAGCCATCACCGCAGTTTGCAATGGGGTACGAGTTGCATAGCATCCCCAATCATTTTTATATTTTCAGAGGCAATTCTGGCTCAATGCAATGCACAATTACATCTGTATAGCCCAGTGGTTGCGTAAAAAGGTGTGGTTTTTTTTTGCGGGGGCGGGGGGTGGGCGATGCTCAAATTTACAGCAAGGAGTACCAGCGGTCAAAAACATTCAGCTCTCTGCCCAAACCCACCCAGTCGTACTCGGTCATTCTCGGTATCTTCCTTATTTTTTCGGCAAACGTAGTCTTTCCCCGCAGCGGATGGTAAGAAGACCAGCGAGCATCCAGGGGACGCGGCCTTTTACTACATCCAGTTAAGGGAGGGAAGAGAACGTGATCCGCTGGCTGAATCAGTATGTACCGACTAATCCGCCTAATCCAGGGAGTAGCTTTCGGGGTGAAACCGCGAATCCTTTAGAGTGGTCAGAGCAGCCCGTCTCCTTAGCAACCGGCCGCGGCGCCTCTCCAGCGCCGGGGCCCGGATGTTGTGAGGATCGCTGCTGCCCCGCCTAGCTTCCTGCAGCCTGGCAGCGGCGGGCTGCACTTCTCTTCGGGAGTCGTAGTTCTTCCCTCCTCCGGCGCCCGACATGAGGAGCAGGCGGGACTACGAGTCCCGGCATGCGTTGCGTCGCTCCGCCGGCCACCGCCTCCCGGCTGCGGACGCCTGCGAGCAGGTTGTTGTTTTTAAGAGAGGCGTCACTGTGCTCGGAGCTGTGACCGCCGCCACCGCGACAGTCAGCGCAGTCGGGCGGAGGTGGCATTGCTCGTTCAGGTACGGCCCTGGGCGGATTGGGACCCCGGGAGAGGAGTAGCGGCCACCGGTCCGGGCCCTGACCAGCACCCTCTTCTGCCGGAGGCAGAGGCGGGGTCTTCTGTGAGGCTGGGGCTGCTCGGACTGGGGTCCGCTCCGGCGGGGGCCGACTCCTGGAGCCTGGTGTGTGCAGGCGCGCGCGTGGTCTCGGAACGCGAGTCCGCAGCCCCCCGGGCCTGAGCCGGCCTTTGAGGCGTCGGGTGGCGAGGTCCTGCAGCCTCAGATGCTCGCTGGCAGACCCGAACGGCGTGTCCGGGGCGTGGGGTAGTTTATAACCCGGGGGACACTCCTTCCTTCACCGGGCTGGCTTGGGGCGCTTCTCTGTCTTGATTGTTGAGCATCCATATGGTAAGATGTTACGTGCGTCACCCGGCCGGGTTTTTCATTCGGTCCATCTTTTTTGGTGACGTTTGAGCCCCGTGATGCCAGGAATAGAAAGATTAAATATTAAATAATGCGGCTGAGATTTCTGCTTATACGCCAGGCTGACAGTGGTCAGATATCCTTTCTTACTTATCCTCTTCCCCATCCACCAACCCACTGTAGTATGGTCTTCCTAATGGATGGATAACTCCCCTGTAGCAGCTGTCCACACAATTCCTTGTATGCGTTACATATTTATCTCTGTTTAATGAATCCAGCTCTGCCATTGGGAGCGCCAGTTTTAATGAACTCAATTAGGGTACTTTGTTGAGGGGGTGAAATTTGCACTGTTTCACAATTGCTTTATGTAGAAACGACGTGAGGCTCTCTTGTAGCAAGAAAGGTAACTACTTGAGTCCTGCGAATTTTAGATTTGCCTCCTCCGCTAAGGTTACATCCATTGGATAACGCTTGAAATCCTTGTTAGTGCTTCATAGTTTAAGGTTTGAATCTTATTAGGTCCCACATTTCTCAGAGGGATCTAATTTATCCCACCTTAAACGCTAGTGTGAATGGTTTACTATTCTTTGCTGAGCTCTCATCGTAAAGTTGAAGGACGGGAGTAAGGTATTATTTTAAGCATAATTTTTAACCCTTTACACTAAGAATAGGATTCTAATTAAAGAAGCAATTAAAAAATCATACTCATAATATTCAGGGGTGTGGGAAATATTACTTTTTAAATGAAAACAGGTTAGAAAATAGTATAATTCTAATTGTGTAAACTGTAAAGCTAGAAGTGATCAGAAATAAGCTCAAAGGATAGTTGTAACAGTGAGTAGATGGTGAAACTACAAATGACTTTTTCTTTATACTTTCTGGTATTTTCCAAATTTTCTATGGAAAAGAAATTAATTAAGCAGCAATTCCAGTTAACCTTTTAAACATTACTTTAAAAAGCAAACAAGGAACAACAAAAACATACACAAAGCTCCTGCTATTGCATCCACAGACTATATGAGTAACAATTTGAATGTAAATTATTTGTGCAGAAGGGGCGTTAGGTGGATTAAAAGGAAAAAAAACCCTCACATATGACAATAATTCTTATTATTTGTACATGTCATCTTTTATTTTTAAATCTGTTTTCATTTTGTACAATAAAATCAATGACAGAAGTGCTTAGTCTTGCGTTAAGGCAGTACAATCTTGATTATTCCTGTAAATCTATCAGGTGACAAAAGATGGGCATACTAATCTGAAAAGATCTGGAGATAGGGAAAATTTGAATTTATTATTTGTAAGCATTTGCCAGTGGAAATAAAGAAGTTAAACAGTAACAAAATGTGGGCTTTTAAAGCTTGTTTTCATTGAATCACTTTGAGTACCATGTTTAATATGTCTGATATTTTGGATTATGCTTACTTTTGTTTTATTTTCTATTATGGATATGTCTGTTATGCATGGAAAAGAAGCACATTATTTAGCCCACATTTGGTTTTCTGTCATAAGGAAAGGGTCACATTGGTCTTCTATAGGAATATTCTATCTATGTTTGCAATGATCAGTCCTGAAAAATTGAGATTTAACCTCAACTCCAAGTGTCCATTAACTGTTAATAAAAGATCCATTCTAAAGCTTTTTGTTTTTCAAGCTATAGTAGTCATATTTTATTTTCTTAGATTGTTGTTCTTTGGAGCTTTGCTTCCTCCTCAAATTCCAAATCCTTTTCACTATTTTGTACTTTTTAATTTTGTATATTTTGTGTATTGTGTTGCCTCAATATCTTACTAGATATTTGGGTCCATGTACTGGACATAAGAAACATAATTGATTAACATGTTTGAGTTACTAACTGCTTCCACGGTACTGTAGTCTAAACTGTGTAGTTGTATTCTTATCCAAGTTAAATAAACATTTAAAAAAGCTAGGTGAGTATGAACTGCTAAGATCCTAGAGCAGTAGTTTCTGACATGTAAAGAACATGGACACAGCAGCAAGGCCTGTTAAGCCCAGGATATCTTAAAACAGAAAATGCAGACTCATCTAACAATGCAGAACTACTAGAGGCTGGATTGTTTGCATGTTATGTGTGGTTAGGTGAGGAAGTTGCCATAATGTATGTGATAACTTCTATTTTCAAGAACTTCCTTGTGGCAGTTTTACAGTTTTGACTAGATTAAAACAATTTAGAGATATGAATGTGTTTCAAAGGATATGTCCAATGTATTGCATCAGATAAACTTGAAAAAAGTTTACAGTTTGAGTTCTAAGATGAAAGTTAGCCCTATAATGTGAGAAGGATTGCAGTTAACTGGTAAGTTTAGGGATTTTCTTTTTTTAAAAAAGGGCTTCTGGTGTGTGTTTAAAGAAGGGCCAGTAGGGTTTTCTGAAGGAAGTATTAAAAAATGAGTAACGTGAGTCAAAGATTTTCCTCCTTCATTACAGTAAATCAGAAATCTAATTTTTCTTTAGTGTTTGTCCATAAATCACAATCCTAAAACCTTCTAGTTCATGTTACCAATGTGATGACATGTAAAAAGAGCATTGGATTGGGAGTAAGGATGTTTAATGATGTTGAGCACATAATTTATGAGTCTCTTTTGTTTCCCTGTGTACATTGTACATAATAGCTGGTTGCCTTACTTCTTAGGGTATTTGTGAAGATTAAATCAGATATGAAAAAGACATTACTTTGTAAGTGGCAGAGTGATCTATGCATGCATAGTATTATTGGTCTACATAAAGTAACATTTACATAAAAATATATTATGCATTTGAAGTGTGATGATAATGTGATAATGTATTTTTTGACAGGGAAGTTTGATGGAAAATGTCAAATGGGGTATTACTTTGATATTTTGGTAGAACTTTTGGCTTTTTCTAGGTTGAAGGAAACCTGGCCCTTGTCCTGACTGTGACTTTGCACTCTTCTGCATTAAAGGTCCTGAAACTTTAGTGTGCTTTTATGGTTGGGCTTTAAATTTTGGTTTTGATTTTTTTTTTTTTTAATTGCACATCATATCATTCTAACTTCTAACAGTAGGAAGTGGATGTTTTTAATGTTCTAAATGTGTTTAATGTTCTAAAATGTTGGTTTAAGTTGATTTCATAACAGGCTCATAACAGTGAGCTTACACTGTATATGAAATCGTAGGTCCTCTGAGAGATACATTGCATGTGTAAGCCTTGGTCTTTCAGAAATAGTTTACAGCTTAGACACCTTCTTGGGAAATCAGTGCTGCCTATTATAGCATCTGACCCTTGAGATTAACTTCAGTAAGATGGACGTATAGAATATTAAAGCAAAAAAGTCTTTTAGAAACTTTTTAAGGACTGTAAGTAAATGTATATGAAAGTGAAAGGCAAAGAAATACATTATGTATCCTGGGTTGGTAACAGCTGTTTATATGATTAGTTGATAAGTCAGTATCTTTACTAATACTTTCTAATATTACTACTAAAAAGTAACAATGGATGTATATTTAATTCTATATTTTTTAAAATGGAAAACAAGAAAAGTGTAAAATCCCTTTGTTTTTCATAAAATTAGGACAAATTAAAGAAAAAGTATAGATATATGATGAATATTTATTTTTTAACAAGCAAAAATAAATTATTTTTAAAAAAATTTGAGAATAAAGGAGAACAAAAAGACAAAACCCAACAGTTTTATTTATGTATTTATTCATAAAAGGGAAAAAGGGGCCACCAGAGGCTCATGGTCCCCAAGTGAGTATGGAGCCTGGTCAAGTTTATGTATTTATTGGCTCTTTTGGGCTCTTCCAGAATTAAGATATAACAATCTCAGATTTTTTTCTTAGAATGAGAATACTGGTGAAGGGAATGTTTACATGCTAACAGACATCTTAATTTCATCATAGTGTTTGAAGTTTGAATTCATAATGTTTACCTCATTTCAAACTTTTTATCAAAGATGTGGCTTCTTTTAGATTGAGGCAAAAATAGAATACTTTTATCTTTGAATATGGCAGTAGTTGCTTTTGTTTCCCTGTTTGAGGGATGTTACATCATAGAAGGAAATTTGTGAAGAAACTGTGTATTGATTCACTTCTTAGAGAATTTATTTTCTAGATCCAAAGGTTAATCTGCTGTACTCTGCTGTATGTAACAGTGTTGGTGCCTCTTTTTGGGTGTGGATAATGTGAAATTACTACTCTGTTCTAGATTTTTTCCCAGATACCTATTTTTAGTGATAGATTTCAGTGTTTTAAATGAAATTCCATTCCATTAGAACTAGGAGAGGGTTACTTACAAAGATCGGTTATGTTTATCTTTGCCTCCACTCACATGATGAATATAGTAACCAAGAGTCAGGGCAGCCATAGGACCCACATCTTAATGGTGTAATTATTGCACTGTGGACTCGTCAAAGCCCTGAGTAATGCTGTCTTCTCTAGTGTCAGTTTTCCACAGTAAACTTCTTATACCTCAGATAGTAAACATTTTTCTATGACTCCCTTAAGCCCTTTAACTTGTTTTGAAGAAACTGGTCATCCAGAAGATGATTGGATTTGTATCAGTCATATACTATGCTTAAAATTGGGTTTGTCTTTTCATTTTAAAAAAGCGTTTATTTTCTGCTGACTATAAAGGTAATAATGGTCATTGAAAATTTGGCAGATATATTACATATAATTTTAATTTTTAGATTTGAAAGATACTCTGAAATTTTAATGTCGCACATAGGTTAATATAAATAGCATTTTGTTATACATATTATTCTGTCTCGCTTTTTTTAATGATACCTCTCCATGCCAAGGCATGTTGATCTACTCAATCTTTTTTTTTTTTTTTAATTTTTTTTTTTTTTTTAACGTTTATTTATTTTTGAGACAGAGAGAGACAGAGCATGAATGGGGGAGGGTCAGAGAGAGGGAGACACAGAATTGAAACAGGCTCCGGGCTCTGAGCTGTCAGCACAGGGGCCCAATGCGGGGCTCAAACTCACGGACCGCGAGATCGTGACCTGAGCCGAAGTCGGCGCTCAACCGACTGAGCCACCCAGGCATCCCTCTACTCAATCTTTTTAATGGCTGTGTTAATTATAGATGCTACAAATTTTAATTTTAATAAATTCATTCTTGGTGGGCATTTTACTTTCTAATTTTATATTGTAAAAATTACTCTGTCAACCATTCTTACACGTGTGTATATATATATTTTAATTTTTAAACAAATTTTTAAATGTTTTTTTTTGAGAGAGAGCTTGTGTGTATGTGCACACACAAGTGGGTGAGAGGCAGAGAGACAGAGGGGGACAGAGGATCTAAAGCAAGCCTGGTGCTGACAGCAGAGAGCCCCATGTGGAACTGGAACTCACAAACTGTGAGATTATGACCTGACCCAAAGTTGGAGACTTAACTGACTGAGCCACCCAGGTGCCCCTTGTGTATATATTTTCATACTCATGTTAACATTTGTGTCAGATAAATTCCTAGAAATGAAATAAATAGGAAATGAAATGGAATTGGTGGGTCACAGGTTTTCTACCTATCAGTGAAAGGAGGGGCGCCTGGCTAGCTCAGTTGGAAGAGGATGCGGCTCTTGGTCTCAGAATCATGAGTTCAAGCCCCACATGGGATGTAGAGATTACTTTTAAAACTTTAAAAACATCACTGAAAGATAACAATATACACTTCCCCTGTGTGCAATGCCTATTTCCCGATATCTTATCCAACCTACTAACCTGTTTAGTCTTTTGTTAATTTGTTAGGCATTAAAATAATCTTGTTTCTCTTTTTACACTACTTTATGTGTTTTAAAAATTGCTTGAGCATGTTCCTTGCTAAATTTTCCACTCAGTGCTTTAACCTTTTTTCTTATTGGTTATTGGTGCATTTGAAGTGTTTTTAAAACTCTTGCATACATGTCTCAGATATTTTCCCAGTATATCATTCATTTTTACATATAGTTACTTTTGGCAAACAAGTGTATATTTTTATGTAATTTCCTTTACAATTTCTGGGTTTTGTGTAAAGCTTAGAAAAAGATAATCTTTTTTTTTTTTTTTTTTAACATTTATTTATTTTGAGACAGAGGAACCTGAGTGGGAATGGGCATAGAGAGAGGAAGAGAGAGAATCCCAAGTAGGCTCTGCACTGTTAGCACAGAGCTGTATGCGGGGCCCAAACTTGTGTGAACTGTGAGATCATGAGCTGAGTTGAAATCAAGACTTGGATACTTAACCAACTGAGCTACCCAGGTGCCCCAGAAAAAGATCATCTTTACCTCTGGATTATAAAACTGTTTTCCAATTTCTTAGATTCTTTTTGTTGTTTCATTTTGTACATTTAAATATTTAGCCCTATTTTACCAGGTGGTCTTAAAAGTTTTAAGAAGCTGTATATTAATAATGCTTATCTTTTACAAGGGAAACAAAAGATGACATTGAAAGTCTTTTGTAACATCATGTTTATGAACGTGGAGGTTGTGTTCCTGAATGATGCAACTTGGCAAAAACTGAGTTTTTTCCTTTGGGATGCAGGATAGGGAGAACAATGAAATTTGCTTTCTTTTTTAATTTGGAAATATTTTATATGAAAGTGGCTGTATTTCTGCATCTCTTTGATCCTCTACCTTCTACATCAACAGTGGGAAGCTTCTGTGCTGTGTTGTGAGCATCCAGAATGATAGCCAGCACTTAGTTCCATATTCAGAATTGCCTGTCAAATTTTTTGTTCCTTGATGCTTTTGGAAAGCCACTTAGTTTTGGCCTTTGCTTGCTGAAAATACGTTGCAAGATTTATCGGCTGTAACAATTTAAAAGTCCTACAGAAACTTCGTCTTTTCCTTTTTCTTTTCTTTCTTTCTTTTTTTTTTTTTCCTAAGTCTTTTTCAAATAAAAGGTTTTCCTGACCATTCTAGCCAGTAAGCCTTGAAATCAACTTCCCCTAGGGTAGTACTTCTGCTTCCCATAGCACAAAGGCTTACTGGCTGAACTGGTCTCCTAAGCTAGGTTTATTTATTGCTAGAATTTGGGGACCAAAATGAGGTCGACACTGTAGATGGTAAAAGTGAAAACTGACCCATCACTTAAGGTTAGACTACTTTGAAAAAAGAAAGCAAATACAGTGGAGAGTTCATTCCTCTCTATGAACCTATTGAAGTGAACCTATTGAAGACTACTTAGTTCCTTAAAGAGATTTCTCACCATCTAACTACAGAAATATTTATGTCAGTGTAACTTTTTAAAATGTGAATCTGCCAAATTACCATAAAGTATAGTGACAGAACCATCTTTATTAGACACTAAAAGCCTTAGATGACTTTTTTCTTGCATCACCCTTTTTCATTGATGATAAAAAAAACCCATCAACAACTTAAACATCCATTAATAGGATAATAAACTATGATAAATATAACACTACATTTTTTAGTCATTAAAGTCATTTTTGAATAATTTTTAAACATTAAGAAGTTTGTTAAACAGCTAATTGGAAAGAGTAAAGTAGGATACTTTTTGACCCCAATGCTTATATAAAATGTTTGGAAGGATGTATCCCAGGTACATTTAAAATTTGCAGGTATTTTCAGACCACAATACTATGAAACTCAGAATCAACCACAAGAAAAAAATTGGAAAGACAACGAATACTTGGAGATTAAAGAACATCCTACTAAAGAATGAATGGGTTAACCAAGAAATTAAAGAGGAAATAAAAAGTACATGGAAGCCAATGAAAACGATGACACCACAGCCCAAAAGCTCTGGGATGCAGCAAAGGCGGTCATAAGAGGGAAGTATATAGCAATCCACGCCTTCCTAAAGATGGAAGAAAGGCCACACATATACAAACTAACCTTACACTTTAAAGAGCTGGAAAAAGAACAGCAAATAAAACCCCAAACCAGCAGAAGACAGGAAATAACAAAGATTAGAGCAGAAATCAACGCTATCAAAACCAAAACAAAAGAACAGATCAGTGAAACCAGGAGCTGGTTCTTTGAAAGAATTAACAAAATTGATAACCCCCTAGCGAGTTTGATCAAAAAGAAAAAGGAAAGGACCCAAATAAATAAAATCAAGAATGAAAGAGGAGAGATCACAACCAATACTGCACAAATACAAACAGTAATAAGAGAATATTATGAGCAATTATATGCCAATTAAATGGGCAATCTGGAATAAATGGACAAATTCCTAGAAACATATAAACTTTACCAAAACTGAAACAAAATTTGAACAGACCCATAACCAGTAAAGAAATCGAATTAGTAATCAAAAATCTCCCAAAAAACAAGAGTCTAGGGTTGGATGGCTTTCCAGGGGAATTCTACCAAACATTTATAGAAGAGTTAACACCTATTCTAGAAATGGAGGAAAACTTCCAAACTCATTCTCTGAGGCCAGCATTACCTTGATTCCAAAACCAAAGACCCCACTAAAAAGGAGAGCTACAGACCAATTTCCCTGATGAACATGGATGCAAAAATTCTTAACAAGGTACTAGCCAACCGGACCAACGATACATTAAAAGAATTATTCACCATGATCAAGTGGGATTTATACCTGGGATGCAGGTCTGGTTCAATATCCATAAATCAATCAGTGTGATAACATCACACTGATGAAAGAATAAGGACCACATGATCCTCTTAGTAGATGCAGAGAAAGCATTTGACAAAATATAGCATCCTTTCTTGATAAAAACCCTCAAGAAAGTAGGGATAGGAGGATCATACCTCAAGACCTATGGCTAATATCATCCTCAGTGGGGAAAAACTGAGAGACGGTCAGGAACATGACAGGATGTCCACTCTTGCCACTGCTGTTGAACATAGTATTGGAAGTCCTAGCCTCAGCAATCAGACAACACAAAGGAATAAAAGGCATCCAAATCGGCTGGGAGGAAGTTAGACTTTCACTCTTCTCAGGTGATGTGATACTCTATATGGAAAACCCAAAAGACTCCACTAAAAAACTGCTAGAACTGACCCGTGAATTCAGCAAAGTCACAGGATATAAAATCAGTGCACAGAAATCAGTGGCATTTCTATACACCAATAATGAATCGGCAAAAAGGGAAATCAAAGAATTGATCCCATTTATAATTGCACCAAAAACCATTAAAAAAAACCATAAAATACCTAGGAGTAAACCTAACCAAAGAGGTGAAAAATCTTTTTTTTTTCTTTTTTCGTCATTCCAAAGGGATTTAACTCCGTTGTCTGTTAAACGAAGTTGTGCAATGGTGATGGAAAAATCAGTTTCAGAAGATCCTCAACGCCTTTTCCTCCTCCATGTTTATAGTATTGGGGGAGAAACCTAACTGCATTATTTGCTGAGCATTTATTATTATTATACCATTTTATAATTATACCGTTATTATTTTTAACAAGAGGGGGTTCTTTCCTGATCCTTTGTGGGGCATCCTGAAAACTGAAAGCAGGGAGAGAAATTACTTTTAGTCTGCTTTATTGTTGCATGAGAAAAGCTGAGAGAGTGAGATCCAGAAGCTGGAAAATTAATAAAGCAAAGATTCTCTCTTGGGCCTCAATTTCACTTCGGTGTAAGCTACTGTAAGGTATATATTATCCATGGATAACAACACTGAAAACTATAGAAAGCTCTTGAAAGAAATTGAAGAACACACAAAAATGGAAAAAATATTCCATGCTCATGGATTGGAAGAACAGATGTTAAAATGTTGATACTACCCAAAGCAATCTACATATTCAATGCAGTCCCTATCAAAATAACACCAGCATTCTTCACAGAGCTGGAACAAACCATACTAAAATTTGTATGGAACCAGAAAAGACCCCGAATAGCCAAAGCAATCCTGAAAATAACAACAAAAAAAACCCTAAGCTGGAGGCATCACAATTCTGGACTTTAAGATGTATTATAAAGCTGTAATCATCAAAACAGTATGTTACTGGCACAAAAACAGACACACAGATCAATGGAACAGAATAGAGAACCCAAAAAGAGATCCATAAACGTATGGCCAACTAATCTTTGACAAAACAGGAAAGAATATCCAATGGGATAAAGACAGTTTCTTCAGGAAATGGTGTTGGGAAAACTGGATAGTGACCTGCAGAAGAATGAACCTGGATCACTTTCTTACAGCATATACAAAAATAAACTCAAAGCAGATGAAAGACCTAAACGTAAGATAGGAAACCATCAAAATCCTTGAGAAAGCAGGCAAAAACCTCTTTGACCTTGGCTGCAGCAACTTCTTGCTCCACACGTCTCCAGAGGCAAGGGAAACAAAAGCAAACATGAACTATTGGGACCTCATCAAGATAAAAAGCTTCTGCACAGCAAAGGAAACAATCAGCAAAACTAAAAAGCAACTGATGGAATGGGAGAAGATACTTACAAATGCCATATCAGATAAAGGGTTAGTATCCAAAATCTGTAAAGAGTTTATCAAACTCAATACTCAAAAAACAACCCAGTGAAGAAGTGAGAAAGAGACATGAATAGACATTTTTCCAAAGCCAAGACATCCAGGTGGCTAACAGACACATGAAAAGATGCTTAACATCACTCATCATCAGGGAAATAAAAATCAAAAACACAATGAGATACCACCTCACACCTGTCAGATGCTGGTGAGGATGCAGAGAAAGGAACCCTTTTGCACTACTGGTGGGAATGCAAACTGGTGCAACCACTCTAGAACACAGTATGGAGTTTCCTCAAAAAATTAAAAATAGAACTACCCTACAATCCAGCAATTGCAGTAAGTATCCAAGTGATACAGGTGTGCTGTTTCTAGGGAGCACATACACCCCAACATTTATAGCAGCGCTATCAACAATAGCCTAAGTATGGAAAGAGCCCAAATGTCCACTGAAGGATGAATGGATAAGATGTGGAATATATATACAATGAAGCATTACTTGGGAATCAAAAAGAATGAAATCCTGCTGTTTGCAACAACGTGGATGGAACCAGAGTGTATTATGCTAAGTGAAATTAGAGAAAGAAAATCTCTTCCACTCATGAATGGTGGAATTTAAGATACAAAACAGATGAACATAAGGGAAGGAAAGCAAAAATAATATAAAAACAGGGAGGGAGACAAAACACAAGAGACTCTTAAATATAGAGAACAAACTGAGGGTTGCCGGAGGGGGCATAGGTAGGGGGATGGGCTAAATGGGCAAGGGGCATTAAGGACACTGGTTGGGATGAGCACTGGTGTTACATTAGGGGATGAGTCACTGGATTGTACTTCTGAAATCAATGCACTGTATGCTAACTTGGATATAAATTAAAAGTAAAACTTAAAAAATGAAATTTGCAGCAAATATAAACTGTATGTACCACCACTGTTGAGGAAGATATTCTTTGCCTGTTCCTTTTATTGCCTTTGTACATGCTCTTCATTTTGCCTGAAATACCCTCCCCATCTTATCTGCATGTTTTGCTTCTGTTTGTACTCATCTTGCGTTTTGCCTGATCAAAACCTGTTTCGAGCCCCTAAATGATAATATTTAAAACAAAAGGATTTAGAACAGTGTCATATAGTTGATGTTTAATAAATATTTGCTGAATGAACGTGAATGAATGAATTTATCTTGTTGCCAGAGGGCTGAAGCAACTTATTGAGGTAGACAAAATAGAAGAAGGTAACACAGGTAGAAGAGAAAAATGAGAGCATAATGGTAGGAAATATGAAATGGAACCAGGGATGAAGATATTCCTCTACTCAAAATATACATTATGAGGTCTATATTATTTACCAAGGCTAGGTATCAAGAGGGAAAACTCTTCAGTTACTGAAGCCACCTGTTCAGGATAAGCTCAGTTCTTCTAACACTAAAGTCAGAAATTTCTACTGATCTTTTTTGTGAAGAAGATGCTTGAAAATGTAGTGAAGTATGTGCTTACTAACAATTTCAAGGAACAAGATAGTGAGTTCAGTAGGACTTTTTTAAAGCAACTCTTGGGGCGCCTGGGTGGCTCATTCGGTTAAGTGTACAGCTTTGTTCCAGGTCATGATCCCATACTTCGTGGGTTCAAGCCCGGTGTTGGGTTCTGTGCTGACAGCTAGGAGCATGGAGCCTGCTTCGGATTCTGTGTCTCTGTCTCTCTGCCCCTCCCCTGCTTGCACTCTGTCTCTGTCTTCCAGAAATAAATAAATATTAAAAAACTTCTGAAAAAAAAATAACTCTTAATGTACATCAGTGGCATCACAACAAAGCAAAGTTGATGTTGGTAATGTTAAGGTGTGGCACTTTTATGAGGGCTGTCTGTGCTACAGAGTTAGAGTAAAATGCCTTTGCGTAGATCTGAACTAGACTTCACTGTCTTTAAGACTTAATTGAGAGCATCCTCAGTATTACACCAGGAAGGCTGGTCTCCTGATAGATACAAGAGTATTGTCTCTGACTGCTGAAAGTAAGATGAAGTGATACAGAAGCCAGCTCCAGCTGGAGACTTTCATTTTTCACAATAGATTTTTGCTATGCTTTTGTAAGAGGTCTTTTTAGAATTGAGAAGTACAGTAACATGGTCAGACCACTGGGGTGATGTGGCATTAGGTTTCATCAAATTTTCTTTCCTTGCTGCTAGAGACTTCATTTGGAAGTTGAAGAGTGGGTGAAATTGGTAGATGATAATGGATTTCTTAAGCTTTTCTGTTTCGACCTCTTCACTGTGGTAGGTAGTGATTTTAGTGGCTCTAAATCCCTTTTGAAAATACGCAGCATTAAAAAAAATACTCATAACTATGCTCAGTTCAACACAGGCAAGTTTAGGGGTGGAGCTAAAGTTGAAGCTCTTTATCAAACAAAGCCTTGAACATAATACTAACAAGCAGAGTAACTCAAGGAAAAAAGTGACACAAACTACATTAGGCAAGTTGTGCTAAGAAGTAAGACGTAAATGCTGTAAACTCAGGAGTAGAGACCTTTGTGTCAGAAACTGATCTAGGAAAATTTCATGAAGGAGAGCTGAGCATTAAGTATAGAAATGAGAAGAAAGGAGGAGGAAAGCATTCCAGGAAGTGTAACTTGATTAAGTGAAGACATGGATGAATGAGTGTCCATTCTGTATTCAGGAGACATAGTAAGTAGATTACTTTGACCAGGTAAGTAGATTACTTTGACCAGGTGAGATAGTTCAGGAGGGAGACTTAAGTGATTGCCAGAGAGTGAAAGTTTCTGAATTTCTCTGTAAAGGGTTTGACTGTTTGTAGAGAATAGTTATTCTCAAGGTCAGATTGGAGTAAGTATTGTATGTAACCTTCCGTCAGTTTCATCTTTGCCGGTATATAATTGTTTTGGGTGTTTATATATGTTTATGAAGGGAGTAAGAAAAGTGTTGAAAAATGGTACTAGAGAAAGTGACAAGTGCCATAATAATTAAAACAGCATTGGTACAGGAAGATAGATCAGCGGAACAGAATGGAGACTACAGAAATTGATTCATAAATGTATAGAACTTAAAAAAAATTTTTTTTTAATGTTTATTTTTGAGAGAGAGACAGAGTGACAGCGGGGGAGGGACAGAGAGCAAGGGAGATACAGAATCCAAAACTGACTCCAGGCTCTGAGCTGTCAGCACAGAGCCTGATGCAGGGCTTGAACTCACGAACCATGAGATCATGACCTGAGCTGAAGTTAGACACTTAACTGACTGAGCCACCCAAGTGTCCCTATAGAACTTTACATAATAAAAACTGGCATTTCAAATCATAGAAAAAGTATGAAATTTCCATAATCGGGATATTTTCTCACCAAAAGGGAAAAAAATCCAGATGTATAGATTTAAACAGTTAAATGTAAAGCCAAAACTGAAAAAGTCCTAATAGAAAATATAGGAGAATAGTTTTGTCATCCTTGGATTAGGAAAGACTTTTTAAGAGCAAGCAAGATATATAATAGAGGTGTTCTAAAGAACACCCTGTTCTCCATCCTCTGTATTTGGCTGCATAAAATTTATGATAGAAGGTATTTTTAAAAAACTGAAGCATTTTAGAAGAAAATATTTGTGATGGGTGTAATAGTGAATTATTTTGTGACCCAATTTAAAGAATTTCAGATCAATAAAGATAATCCAGTAAGAAAGTGAACATAAGAACATGAGATAATCTACAGAAAAGGAAATAAGGATAGTCAGTAAACATTGGGAAAGATTTACAACCCCACTAAGTTATCTGGGGAATGTGCATTAAAATAAGATAGTTTTTGCTCAGGAGATGATCAGACATTAATGATGGTTGTTAGCCTTTTGAGGTTATGGAGAAATAGTTGCCCTCATATTTTGGTAGGAGACCTTCCCTAACCTTATCTAATCTTATTCTGATCCCTATCCTCCAATCCCTACATTCAGTTTTCCCCCTTCATGCTTTATTTTTCTCCACAGTTATTAGCCACCAACTGACTTACCATATATTCTGCTTGTGTGTAGCCCTAGAATATGAACTCTTCAGGGAAGGTCCTGGTGTTTTGCCACCCTGCTGTGCTGTATCCCCATCACTTGGAATAATTCATGCATGGCACGTAGTACTTGCTCAAGAAGTATATGCTGACTCAATGAATGAAATACTTATGTTTCAGATCAAGATAGGCTCATTTAAAATATTTCTGAAGAGTTGTTATTGGAGAAATAATTAAATATAAAGGGTGTTTAAAAATTTTTTATTAGTTGGGTTGTTGGATCCTCTTCCCTTTCTCATGATGAAGTCTGGTTTAAAGCAGGCATTTTGATATCCTTTTGGGGAGGTGAAAGTTCCAGAGCCTTTGAAAAACATTTTAGAAATAGATTCTTGAAAGCTATCTAGACTGCCTTATCTTTGATCCCACTTACAGCACAGCAGCACTTTTGAGACCTTTGCTGACAGCCCATTGGTTGGCTTACATTGGAATTATAGACATGTGGGAGAATAATGCTCCCATTCTTCTCCATCATGTCTAATTCTAGAAGATATGGTGATAGGAAACCTTACCCTTTTCCATAGTAAAATGTAGCTACTCAGGAAGGATGAGGGGCACCATTATATCAGGTAACACTCAATCCAGTTATACTTTCTGAGATAAAATTAACATTGCTGTTATTACTTTTGACAACTGCCACCTGAAGTGCTTTACGTCTTTGGCCCATAACTCCCCTAAACTCAGTCTCCAGCTTCCTGCTTGATGTTTCCACTTGGATGTGATAATCGCTGTCTCAAATTTAACATGCCCCAAAATAGTTCACCAGTTTTCTTTTCATAACCTACTGCTTTTGAAGTCTTTCCTGTCTCAGTGGCAATTTGGTTTTTGTATTTGTTTAGGCCAGGACTCCTCTCTCACACCCTATATTCAGTATATTGGGAAGTGTCGTTACTTAGCTGTACCTTCAGAATATATTTGTGTTATCTGTCCACTTCTGATTATCTTTATGGCTACCACCCTGGTCCAAACCACCATAATCTCTCAGCTGGATATTGTAGCTTTGTAAATGATCTTCCTGCTTCTGCCTTTGCTCTCCCCCACAGTGCTGTCTAAAGAAGGCTACCAGAGTGTTTTCTTTCTTTCCTCAAAAATTTTCTGTGACTCTTAGTTTAACTCCGAGTAAAAAGCTATAAAGTCTTAGGATCTATAAGGCTCTACGTGCTTGTTAGCCCTCTGTCCTCATCTTTTCCTGCTTTCTTTTCAGGCCACTCTTCTCTACCACACAGGCCTCATTGCTGTTCCTCAGAGATGGAGGCAGGCTTCATTCCAACTTTGTACCTGCAGTTTGGTCAGAAATGCTCTTTCCCCAGTTAACCACATAAGGATTGCCTCACCTATTCAAATATTTGCTCAAATATACTTTTCTTAATGAAGCTTTTCCTGACTATGTTTTTAAAAATCAGTCCCTTCCAACTTTGGATTTTCTGTACTCCTCTCTTGTTTTTCTTCATAGTTAGAAATATAGCATCAAATATACTGTGTATTCTAGCTGTTTATGTATTGTTTATTGAATGTCTCCATTGTGGAAGATGAAATGCACAGTATAATTGATGATTTTAATTCAGGCTATTGCAATATAGAGAAAGTTCATTAATGAGAAACATCTCAAAGAGAGAGGAAACCAAGGGGTTTTATAAGGGCAAGTAAACAAGGGAATCATGAGGAGAGGTGGAAGTGACTCTTAACCTGGGATTTGTGAGGGAAGGTTGGTCCTTTTGCATTTAGTCATTTGTCAGAAGACAAAACAGGACTGGGAGATTTTTCAGTGTTCCTTGCTTTCCTCCATCACAGGGCTCAGATGCAGTTCAAAATACTCAACTATGAATAGAATTCAAGCCCCAGGAGGCAAGACTCCTGTCTGTTTTGTACTTTGGTGTATGGTATTTTCAATACCTAGCAAGTGCCTAGATACTTGATAAATGTTGAACAGGTGGGTAAAGGAATGAATTTAAAATGGTAATCACCTTAGGCCTCCTGTCTGCTGAAGAATGTGTAATTATACCCATGTAGAATTGGTCTTTCTGCTGTAAGTAGCTTCATAAATGAGATGAGACTCCATGGAGTAAATTTACATCCTATCATCACCAGCTTGTGCTGTATTCTCTGGTGATACCATGTGCTTGTAATACTTACTGTCAAATTCTCTTCAATAGAGTTCTGCATACAAAATCTTAACATATTGCGAGGTGAGAGAGTCCATTTAAATGAGGTCTCCTATTCTGGAATCTCTTATTATAGACTTTGGGTTTTATCTGGAAGGCAGTGGAGACTAATTTTAAGTGATTTGAGTAGTTCAAATGATTAGATTTATGTTTTTGGATAAACTTAGTGTGGGCAGCCTTGTAAAGGAGTGACTGGAAGGGAATTGATCACATGTTAGAGATTCATGAGGGAGCTGTTACCTTAACTGAAGTGGGAAATGATGAAGTTGGGGTAAGAGTGGATTTTGGGGTCAAGGTGAAGTTTGAGCTATCCTAAATCTAGGGGTTGATATTTTGTGGCTTTTCCTTATAGCCAGATTGTTTTTGGCTAATGCTGTTCTCTGAGATAGCAAAAATAGGAAGAACAGCAGGAAGATGATTTTAAGTCTTGTAGGTGTTATATTTGAAATGCCCAAGAAGCCTAAGCAATGGGAAATGTATGACAAAGAAACTACTCAGGACTGAAAGGAAGCCTGGGTCTAGAAAAGTGCTTCAAGTTTATCATCTTCATAAAGTACCTTAACTTTGTATGATTGTTTATGCCTTTGTAACTTCCCATAAACTGCATATTTCTAAATTATTAGTAATGCTCTTAAAATGGGAGGAGTTTGTGCCTTTACCTTTGGTCAGAATAATGGGAGAGGAACCTCATGGGTCCCTGCAGAATTTTGATTTCCTTGAACAGTTTAGACTTGTGTTACTAACTGCATCATCATCCAGTAATCTACCTTTCTTCTTTTTGAGTACCTAATATGTGTCAAGCGCTGTGCTTGTGTGTTGGGATTATATAATAGGCAAGTAAATAAGCAATTACAGCACAGCATTCTCTTAAGTGGTAGATTAGGGAAAATACTAGTCTTTGGGGATGAGGTAGGAAGGATGGGCACAGGAGTTTGGGTTGAGGTAAGGGGCTAGGGAACTGATCAGAATATCTGCAATGTCAAGCCTTTTAGGGTATCAAAGTCTGAGCAAAGGGAATGAATGGAGTGAGGATGAGATGCTAGAGATGAAACATTAGATATTCAGTACCTTTGGGCATTACCCTGAAGACAGTATGAAAATCTTAGCATGTTAAAGGAATAATATAATAAAATTATCGTCTTAGGAAGGTCACTGACGAATGAGGAGGTTCATATACAATGGCACCTTTTAGAGTCAGTGTATTTAGGGTGGGGCTCAGTTTTTAAAATTTTGCTTTAATTGCAGTGCACCCAACTTTTTGAGAATTGCTGACTTAAGTGGGTTCTTTAGTAAGGCTCTGAATTCTACTTAACCAAACTGTTTCTCTGGTGTTATGTCCAGTAGGGAATCTTTTTTTCTCATTTGGACTGGATGTCAAGTTTGTCCTTCCTTCCAGATGAGTAAACTAAGAATTAAACTGGGGCCTGATTTAATGGGGCTCCTTGATTTGAAAATCTCAAATATGCTCAAGTTGTTCCAGTTTAGCAATGTATATAACTTTATTTTGAAATGTTGGCTTTGTTAATTTGAACACCTGAGCTACTAGATTACTTTGTTAGAAAACGAAAGCTAGGAACTACCTGTTTAAAAGAGCCGTTTAAATGGAAATTACCTAGAGAAAAGTAGGAGATATGTACACACTAAATATCTCTGGGTTTGGTAACCAACCCACAAGTTTTGGAAGATTATTAAGAAAGTAAAGCACTGGTAAGTCTCAGGTGAGATGAAGCAGTATTGAGAATGTGGGTTATAAAGGAGGTTAGAAGCTTTCACAGGAAGGAAGAATGTTTAGGCTTCAGGTAGTTTTCTTTATCCTACTTCTTGTTCCATGGTTTTTCCAGCTACCCAGTCACTTAAACCAGAAACCTGGGAGTTATCTTACCAACACTCTCTCCCTTCTGTATTTGGTTATTAAATCCTTTAAAACAAAAATCTTTGATGTCTTTTCAAATCTTTCCTAACCCTGTCCCTTCTTTGTTCCCTCCTATTCATGAATCCTGGTTAAATGTATACTCATCTTCTCCAGGGAGTATTGCTCTGATGGCTTGCATCTCCCAGGTCTAGGGCTCTTTAATTGCTTGCCACCTCATCTTAATATATGCACTTTTAAAGATTCATACCTGATTTCTTTTAACATTCCACTCATGCTAGATTAATTGCCTTGCTTCGAACTTTCATATTTAGTTTTTTCTGCCTTTGTTTTTGCTCTGTAATGCTTTTTCTGTTCTTTTGGGACATCCGGTGTCATCTCTAAAGGGGAAACAACTTTATTTTTTTGTGAAATCTCTCAACTTTTAAATTTTGGCAACTAATTCAGTTAAAAAAACTTGCTGTCTCCCATGTCTAAAAAACATTGTAACCTCATAAAGACTTCTTTGACCATTCCTCTTTCCTCCTGTGAAGTTAATTGCTCAGTTTTTGTGTAGTCTCATATGTCAGCTCATAATTTTCAAATTGTTATAAAAGAATTCAAGTACAAATAGTAATGTATCAAAGTTTTGTTTTTTTTTTTTTAACTCATAAAAACTGGTTCAATGAGGAATTGGGAATTGTATAATAGCTTAATATGGAGTGCTGTAGCCTTTGGGGTAATCTTCTCTACTGGAATAGTTTACCTTTACATTTATGGAGTTATAAACTGCCTGAGCCCTAATCAGTTGTAAGTAGGAAATCAGATAATCAGGTGACTTACTAGAAAATGCTCTAGCATGACAGTATAAGTCACACAGTCACACAGTCTTTGTATCTCATTTTAGGTTTTGAGTAATTTGTCTGAATACATGCTAATTTTTATATTATTAGTGGCCAAGCACCTCTTTGTATTTTCTCATTTTAAAATGTTAATTTTTCCAGAATCACTAATAGAAGATTCAGACCAATATTTTTTGGCCTGTTTGTAAATGAGCACTGTTTTCATATTGAATCTGCATTAGCGTTCTGTTAGAAACGCTAATTCAACTTGAATTTAATGTGTTCTCAGTGTATGTACAATAATAGGAGCACTTATAGGACTTAAATATGTTGAACGAAGTCAGTAGGATATCATTTGATTAGCTTGGTTTTGAAGTTTAAATAGGAGTTTCAGATAGAAAGGGGAGAACAAACCAGGTAGAGTGACCAATATATATACTGCTTTAGGACTTGAGTCTGGGTTATTATCAATGACCTCAAGTTTCTAACCCATTTCTGGTCTCCCCCCCTCTCCCCACTTTATTTTAATTCAGGTGGAGTATTGCTGACATAGTTATTTTCATAAGAACTGTTTGATCGTATTCTTTCCCTGCTTGAAAAATCTAAATTGCTTCATGTTGCCAACACAATAGACTTCATTTTGCTTGGCCTGGGAGCTCTTCCGCTATTTGGTCTCTCAACCCTTGATTTACTCACAGAGTCAAATTGGCTTCTCCTTTCCCTTCAGTTCTGCCTGGCCAAATCCTCCATTTTCTTTCAGACTTTATTTCTTTATTCCAACAATATGACTGTCCATATATTCTAACTGAGGAGGTTCTCTTGTCTTAAAAGTTTGGTTGTATTTGTTCATAGAAATAGGCAGTTATATGCCCTGTATGATAATTCTGTGGGTGGGTTGTCTCAGTTTCACCTGGAAGGCAGCAAGCCACTTTTCATACTAGATCACATGTGCTTCCTATAGAATTTTTAAAAATATACCCCACATGTCAATATATTTTTATATTTGTAGACCTGAAAAATGTCTGAAAATTCCAGTGACAGTGATTCATCTTGTGGTTGGACTGTCATCAATCATGAGGTATGCTATTTAATACTTCAATACATGAGGTATGCTATTTAATACCTTAATATTTAATATGCTATTAATACTTTTAATGCTATTTAATACAAATAAGGCAATTTGTAATATTACAGTGTTAGTGGTGTAAGCTGGGCTTTTTGAAGGCCATTATTTTTTTACGTTGAAGCCTAAGGTTCCATTGTCCATAGCTTGGACACTTTTGCACCCATATTAAACTTCACTACTGAAAACTCTTAACGAGCAGTATCTTTTGCATTATAGTACATTGCTTTCCTCAGCTTTGAGACATTAGGCAAATATTTATTGAAGGTTTATTATTGTGTAGGGCCTGCACCTTACCTACATTCTCATAGAATTGTAAACAACCGTCTGTGGTATAGATTGTTTTCATTCTCATTTCATAGTTGAGAAAACTAGATATTAGAGAGGTTAAGTAATTTGGCCAAATTTTATAACTAGGAAATGTTGGCTGCATTTAAACACACCAGAAAGGAGCATGGAGAACATATGTTCTACTTTTGGTATGCTATGTTATGTTATGTTATTAGCAGAACTTGACAGAAACAAGGCTATGGCCAGAACTCTTTAAAAAAATGAATATTCTTACAGAAGTATGATGTTATGTGACTAGTATATAATAAGCATTAATTTCTTTTCCACATTGGTAATATATGTTCATTGTAGAAAAATCATAAAATACTGATAAATAGAAGCAATAAGTTAAAAGTCATCTATATTTAAAGTTTTAAAGGATTTGTCTACAGTTTTCCTATTTGTTTTTAGGATCTCTTAAGGCTTGACTTGTTTTCCTTGACTAATAAAAGTTTTAAATGGTATTTTTTATAATTACTTTGATAATTTAAGGCTTAGACAGTTGGTTACTCCTGTCTTCTAAAAATCACTATTAGGGGCGCCTGGGTGGCGCAGTCGGTTAAGCGTCCGACTTCAGCCAGGTCACCATCTCGCGGTCCGTGAGTTCGAGCCCCGCGTCAGGCTCTGGGCTGATGGCTCGGAGCCTGGAGCCTGTTTCCGATTCTGTGTCTCCCTCTCTGTCTGCCCCTCCCCCGTTCATGCTCTGTCTCTCTCTGTCCCAAAAATAAATTAAAAACGTTGAAAAAAAAATTAAAAAAAAAAAATAAAAATCACTATTAACCAAAGAAGGATTTTTTTTTTTTTTCTGTAGTATAGTTGGAAAATTTAATAGCAGCTGTACCAATTGAGATTGGGGTGGTTTCTTTTTTAAATAAGTGACTTTTCTATTTTTAACCTGTTTTATACAAAGCTTAGATCAGCTCCCATAGCAGTAACTTTTCCTTCAAGGATAATTAACATTATAGGAACAAGGAAGCTGTGGGAGTCTTACTTAGGATTCTGCATGGTGAAGCAAGGCAGGAAGCCTCTCATGCACTTAGCCAAGGGTGTCATTAGGGTGCTTCTGTTGGAGATAATCTTGTCACAGAGTAGATCAGATTCGTATTTTCATCCCTCTTCCCTCTGTATCTAGTTATCCAGTTCTACTCTTTCTTGCTAATGTCTCTTACATGTGTTTACTTTACTTTTCCATTGCTACCATTCTGTTTTAGGCCAGAACCTGTGTCCCTTGCAGTCCCCAATTCAGCCCTACCCTGTTTCTGTCATTTCCCTACCACTTTAGGCATTCCCAGAGTCTTAACATTCAGAATTCTCCTTAGGACTAAACTCAAAACCTACTCCTTTAATGAATTCTTTTAATTTTTGCTGTTTTGAGTTATGTATATTAGGAGAACTTAGACCTTTCAGTTTCATGGATCAGTAAATCACAGAAAAAATTGGGAGAGGGGCATGAGGATAGGTAGAATCAACTTAGTGGTTAACTTTATTTTACTAATTAAGATATGAGAAAAAACTGTAAGATCCACTATTTTCTTAAAGAGAAGGTAGTTGACATCAAAGTAGGGAGGACAACCTTGGAAGAATAAAGAATAATCTAAAATTTTATAGTGAAAATTTACTCCCATCAATTCTATAGATACATTTTAATCCTTGCCTTTAGACTTTTAGTTCTGCATTGCCATAGTAAATAGTTATTTGCATGTGGAAATTTCTCTGAATAGGTTGCAAATTTGAATTTTGGAATTGAGGTTTTTATACCTCATAACACATGGCAAAGTGCCTTGCATAGTACCTTTGTAAATGTTGAGTAGAAGTAAATTAATAGAAATAGCAAAGCTTAAAAACCTACCCTCTGTGATCAAATTAATTGCTTGGGCTTATAAAATAGAGTGCAGCATTTGACTTTTGGCTGACTTCTCTTAGAATCTAACCCTGTGATTCCATTCTGCTGTTTCCCTGACATAGACCATTATGGACTAAATTGAATAAAAGGTAGTCAGATTAGATACTGTTCCCTTTGAAGTATGGCAGCATCCAGGACTTTTAACAATGGAAGCATCTACATGTAGTGAAACCCAGCTTTGAGCTGGATTTGATAGACATATAACTGATGATCATTTTATCCCTAGGGGTCTGATATAGAGATGGTGAATTCTGAACATGGCACAGCCAGTGACAGCTGTGAGCTCGCTCCAGAATGCACATCTTTAGAGCAAGAGGAGCTACAAGTATTACAATCAGAGCAAGGAGGTAAGATGTTAAAAGGAATCTGATTTTATTTTTTTTAAATAGGATGTGTGAACAATAGTGTGAATCTTGCATTCTTTCTAGTCAGGCAGCCTTTCTGGCTAATCAGATCCGGTCACTAAATGACTAAAATTTTCGTGTGGATTGGGTAGTGACACCAACCAGTGGTTTATTTGCAGCCATAGTATCTATTTCAGCCTCTGTATAAACTCTTTGATAATGCAAGTGTAACCAGTAACTAAACACTACTAATTTTAAGACTAGTGATATACAAAATACAAGAGATTTACTAAACTCTTTTCTAGTTAGCATCACACTTCAAATTACTTTTGGTTAGAGGTGGTAAAAAAGGCATTTAACTGCTTTACTCTTCATTTTTAAATGACTTCTTAAACGGTTTTAAAAAATTGCATTAAAATGTAAATAGAACATATTCTCCTCAGGAGAATAAAGTGGATACGTCATGTCTAGAAGTAATGATGGATTATACCTGTTAATCTTGTTTTCAGCCTGTGTATTGATTATTCTCATTTGAACAGTGATCCTCATCTTTGATAGGTCAGATTTTTCTCCCAAGAAATACACATACTCACATATATAAAAGTTATTTCCAGACTTCCTTGGGAGTTCTTGGACCCAAGTCCACCTTTGCTGAAAGACTTAATTTCAGATTAATACTCTATTAGGGGCTATGTAACATACAGATGGCAAAGTTTTTCTTTTTTTTCCTCCTCTGTTTTTTTTGGAGGGACTAAATTCTATGAGAAATACATACATTAATGACAGAAAAAAATGATGAACAAAACAAATTTTAAGTCACCCTTAATTCTTTTTATCTGGAGGTAACTGCTATACATAAAAATTGATAAAATTAATAATCTTCTTAAATTAGTGTAATAAAATATGCAAATGCATATAACGTTTGGTGTATGTTCTTGGCTGTGCATAAAATTTATGTTTATCATGTATTATTTTAATATTTTTAACTTCTATGAAAATTTTATAGCCTTTTGTATGAAAAATAGAATTGTATGAACTCTAGGGGTTTTTTTGTACATTTTTTTCTTTGAGGAGTTTCTTATAAAATATATCTCCTGTAGTGACATTTTGTTTTTCTGTGTTCTTTTGAATCCTTATTTTTTATAGTCCTTTTCATGGCAAAGAACTCATAATTTGAAGCTGTAGTTTTGTTTGTTGAGTTACCAGGTATTGACAGTCATTAGAATAGTGCTACTTTTAGGAATTCTGAATAAACTAAGAGTTCAGGAAATGTACCATCAGATGTCTGAAAAATGTTTTCCCATATTCACAGATTTTTACAAACACCTTAAATTTAGTACTTTGGTATTGTACAGTAGAGATTATGTTTTTTACTTAGAGATTGTATTGTTTTTTTTTTTTTTTTATAATTTTTTTTTTCAACGTTTTTTATTTATTTTTGGGACAGAGAGAGACAGACAGAGCATGAACGGGGGAGGGGCAGAGAGAGGGAGACACAGAATCAGAAACAGGCTCCAGGCTCCGAGCCATCAGCCCAGAGCCCGACGCGGGGCTCGAACTCACGGACCGCGAGATAAATAGAATTTAAATGAGTTCAGTTCGGTATCTAAAATTATCCTCTGACAATTTTAAATAATTATATTTGAAATACAGAGATCTTTTTAGCAACAGTAGAGTGATGGTATGGTTGTATATGACATTTCATTAAATCCACTTACAAAATTAGGAGTAGATTTTATGTACTCAGATTATAATATATGTGGCCTATAAAAAGTCAGTTAAGTATAATTGATTGAATTGATCTTTGCTTTATATCAGAGAGTAGCCAAAATGGCACAGTGTTAATGGGAGAAACTGCTTATCCAGCTTTGGAGGAAACGAAGTCAGCACTTGAGGTAAACATGTGTTTTACTCTGTGGATATATGGTAAGCAATATTCCTTAGGGAATATTAAGGAATAATTAAGGTTTCCCTTTCTAGTTATACTTTTATTCCTCTTTGAATTATGCAACATTTATTAAAAATTTTGAGATTCCACAGATTGGTCACTTTTATGATTAGCATTAGCTTCTGTTTCAAATCTTAAATGAAATGCCTTTTAATTTACAAAAGTAATTTCTTGGAAATGTGTGAAAGATCTGTTCATTTACTTTCCAATATAATTTTACTTGGAAGTAGATTACATTCTTGAATTATACTGAAAAATTAAGTTATTAGGACTGATCTCTAAAAATGAAGATTCGTTTTTAAATTTGAGAACAAACAAAATCTTGTTTTTTGGTGTTTTACTTGACTTCTAGATAAAACTAGTTTATATGATTTTTACATAGCATAGCTATTGAAATTTATTACATATGCAACCAGAGAAATTTGTAATCAGTCTTTTATGGGCTTCCTGACTATAGAATTATGCTCGAATAAACCCATGGAACTGGTGAGAAATGAATCCTCTTTTCCATGGTCCTTGTGTTTTAAAGGTGAGCTTTTTAGTTTCTGTAGCCAATGAAAATTAGGCAGCAGTTTGATCTAATTCTGACAGAGATAATTGTCAAGGGGGTTGATGGTGTTTTCAATCTGAAAGATGAGTCTACTCCTGAGTAATCTTTGTCTTTTGGGCAGGACTCATATCTTTTATTTTAAGCCTAAATTACCATAACACTTAAGTACTGTTGTACACTTTGAACTGCATAGAAAACATAAGGCTCTTAAATAATTGTTAAATTTACTGTTTTTAAAATTATTCCTCAGAGAGAAGAAAAGTCGTCGGAAGACCATGTCTATTTTGGAACTGTCAGTGATGATTCTGATATTGTTACCCTTGAGCCACCTAAGTTAGAAGAAATGGGAAATCAGGAGGCTATAATTGTTGAAGAAGCACAGAGTCCAGAAGACTTTAACATGGGCTCTTCTTCTAGCAGCCAGTATACATTCTGTCAGCCAGAAACTGGTAAGAACTGCATAAAGAATACACTGATGACAGACTTAAGTTCTCCTGTGACCACCTTTTATATATATAATGGTCAAGTTTTTAATATATTTGAGATTTTTTTTTGTAAAACCTACTATTAAATCTGGTGTTTTCTTACATTGTAGGGCTTAGAGTACAATTGCTATAACAATAAATAACAACATCTTTTATTAAGTGAAAGATGAAAAAAATATCTTCAAGGAGATTTGTTACTGTCTGAAACACTCAAATGCATTTGATATATTTTTTTAGATCTTTAAGGGTGGGAGATTGTGCCATTGTAACTAAAAACAGGAGAAAGTTAAGGTTTCTACTTACAGTGGTACAAATTTTATATTCTAGAAATAAGCTTATTAATTGAAGTCTTTTAGATCCTTTCAGTTATTAATCATTTAACAAACATTTATTGGATGCTACTATGTGCTAAACAGGGTTCAAAGAGCTGGCAGCACAGCAGCATCCCAAAGCCTCTGACCTTTGTATCTTTCATTTTAGATTGAGTTATGAAAGGTGCCTATTTTAAGTCCTATTATTAATGCAGTTCATGCCTACTGTTCAGATAATGATTTGGAAGTTAAAATGTGAGTTACTGAGCTAATTCCTTTCTATATTTCTTTGGCTCATTTGGAGGGACGTATATAATAACGTCTTTTCACATGGACATAAATATGTAGACACAAAGTTACTGGAAGATAAACAGACCTGGCATTAACTCACACTTATTAACCAGTAACTTGAGCAGTAGCTCAAGGATGAATTGTGGGAAAGACAAGTTGGTGGTGCACTGCTAAGGGATTCCAAAGTGTCCTAATTTGATGGAAAAATAGGGACGTGTCTATTTTGGATTATTTTCTTAGAATTTACCATTCTTTAATACTTAACATTTGCCAGAATCAGACAAATGGAATTTCTCTTATTCCACTTTAAGCTAAAAAAATGTCAAGTAGAGATTTTTAGCTATCTCGTTTAATGGCGAGTTATTTTCAGTTAGTATACAAGAGCTTTTCATTCAAATATTTAAATACTCATCTGGCATTCTTAGTGGTGGTCAGCCTTTGCCAGAATGTATACGTAGTACATTTATTACAAGGACTAATGAAATGATTTTACTTTTTGTTCATCAGATTTTATTTTGTTTAAATCCAGGATTCATGCTGTATTCAAGTAGTCTTCTTTCTTTCCATCCTTCCTTTTTTTGGAAAACTATAGATGCTGGTTTAATTTGAGAATATTCATGGGCCAGAAAAAGTAGTCACATTGAAGCAGGAGTAGCAGAAGAGTTCAATCAGACATTTAAGAAATTGATGCTATAAACAATTTTTCTCAGGAACTTGGACACTTCAAAGCACATTATTCTAGTTTTTATCTCCATTCTGAACTTGGACTTCTTGGGGATTTTACAGTTTCAGTTAAGAGAAATATTTTATTAGGAGTATTTTTATCCATTGCTATCTCTCCGAAAGGAGTAAGTTATTTCAATAAAGTATTACAAAGTAATAAGAACAAAGGACATTTTGGATTACGTTGAAAATACTATATAGAAATCCATTGCTAAGAGTCTTGTTTTCTCTCTCTTATCTCCTATTTTTCTTGGTTTAATTCCTGACTACCTATTACCTGGTTATTTTGATTTTCCTTTCCCTTCTCCATGTCTGTAGGATTTCATCTTCAGGTTTTTTCTTCTAAATTAGATTCTTGGGACAATATACTTTTTGTTTATTTGAGAATACTGTCCGCTGCCGCCAGAGGATTCTCCCCCAAGAAAGCAAAGTTGGTAGCTGTAGAAAAGTTTGTATTGCATATGTTTTTTTTAAAAGGCATGATTGTAAAATTTTGATGGAGCACAAATAACGATGTTAAGTGGTAATTAAAATAAGTATTTTCAATTCTCTTTTTCCTTTTTAGTCTTTATAACAAAGTTTTATACATCTTTTTTTCCTGTTTATTCACAAAAGAAAGGTGGTGGGAGAAGCTGTGGAAGATTCCTGAATGCATAAGGGGATGGGATGATCAGCTGAAACACCATGTTCCTAGCCAACTCGCTTTCCAAGGTGGTGTGACTAAATCTGATCAGCTTTTCCAGAGCTGAGTGTGCCTAGTCACATTTACTATTTACTTAGTGCTTTAAAGATATCTGTTGTCATCTGTGATACTCTAAACAGGTGTTCAAATTGGTCTTGTAATAAAGCTGGCTGAGCTTACTGCATGCCTTTGCGTTGCCTGCATCTTGGACTGTGGGCCAAATTAAGCTTTGGAAGAAATTTAAAACCAAAATATTTTAGCTGTCCTATGTATGGGTTAAAAAAGATGGAAGCATTAGATAAGGAGGTGAATTTATTAATATAGATTAGGCTGCCTTGTTTACTTAGAATATATAATGATGGTGATATGCTAATGTAGAATTAAATTAAATAAATTTAATTTTGTGACATTTCAAATGAAATTTGAAAGGAATCTTGACGAATTGTTTTTGCATTTATCCATCTTAATACATATTGCCAGAGAGTCTGACTTATATGCTCCAACCATGATCTTGAATGCCTTTGTATTATGTAATGCTTTGTTTAAGTCTTCCTTTCTTTCTCTTTGTCCAAGAAATGTAACCTCACAGCTGAGGCGACGCCATCTGGGAAAAACTAGTGATCAAGAATAACCAGATAAACATGATGGGCATAAGGGTCATGACCAAAAGATCTCTCAGTGGCATCTGTATCACTAAATATTAGGAATATTCATTCATTCAGTAGTTCTTTTTGTCTTTGTGTTTGTTGTTGTCAGTGTGAAAGTTACCTGAATTCCTCTGTGATCCATCTTTAAAAAGTATTGCCTAACCTAAGTCACCAACTTTCCTGTGGCATGGTTATCCTGTCTTCTGAAGAACGATTTTA
The DNA here is from genome assembly GCF_023721935.1 of Panthera uncia. NCBI lineage: Eukaryota > Metazoa > Chordata > Mammalia > Carnivora > Felidae > Panthera > Panthera uncia. The sequence continues at coordinate 95,930,018 of NW_026057582.1, read as the reverse complement.
CTTTTTTGAAGCATGAATGTTTGTTATTTTGGAGCTCTTTGTATAACATTGAGGTTCACATTTATCCTTTTGGTGCTTTTTTTTTTTTTATTCCTCTAACTGGCCTGTGGAAATTGTTACCAAGCCATCTAACCTTCTGTGTTAACATATAGTTTATTGATTGATGGAGCGGTGTTAACAAATTATAAATTTGAAAAAACCAAAGGTGATTTTTTTAGTGGATATACCAGGACTTGAGATTTCTTGTGGCTTTTTTTTGTTGTTGTTGTTGTTCTTTACTATTCTTTTCATAAAGGAGCAGCACCAGACTAGTCCTTAATATCGGAGATAGCTGTTGTGTCACTTCCTCATGCTGACATATTTACTAGAGGGTAAAATTAATAACCTTCTAGTAAGAGTGGCAGTCGAAGGGAAGGGCTCATCTGACTTCTGGATACCTGTGTTAAACTATAGTGCTTTGAACCTTGATTGTGGACTCAAGGAATGGAAATGAAACTAGGGTCCAGATACACCCAAGAAAACTTTAGGTAGTTGTTGTACTTTGTAAGTCACAGGAACTGTTTGTATACCTCCCTGTGTCCCTTCAACAGTTGAGCTTAAATTGCCTCTATTTGAAATTGAAAGAAGAGATTGACAGTTTTTTTTTTCCTTCCAGAAACAGTATCTGTTTATGGTTCTAATAGCAAAGAAATTTAATAGACTATGAGAATGATTGTTCTAACAGTATAAACTTTAAGAGAGGTTTGAAAAATAAAACCAGATAGACCCTCAAAGGCACAGACTATGATTGATTCTTGTGTATCACAGTTGAAATCTTTGATGTTTATGGCTTTATGTTGATAAACTTGAAAACTTGAGTGTTTGTGTTCTTTTGTTTTTGTTTTTGGCTGTCTTATGTAAAAGGGCATGTAGGGATGGCATTGATTATTCTAAATCATATTTACTAGAAAATCTATTCTAAAATTTTTAATATTTACGTTTTTCTTTTTAAAATAGTATTTTCATCCCAGCCTAGCGATGACGAATCAAGTAGCGATGAGACCAGTCATCAGCCTAGTCCTGCCTTTAGACGACGCCGTGTTAGGAAGAAGACTGTTTCTAGTTCTGACTCTGAAGAACGGCTACTCCCCGAACAAGAAACCGAACCCTCTAAGGAGTTGCATAAACGCCAGTTCAGCAGTGGTCTCAATAAATGTGTTATACTTGCTCTGGTGATTGCAATCAGCATGGGATTTGGACATTTCTATGGTAAGTATTTGAAAATTGGTTATATAAAAATTGATGGTCTAGTGTATGGACCCTTACTAAGAGTGAGGAATTCTGGGATCTGTTTTCAGTGTCCTCATTAAATATATAACCTTGCAAAGCTTGCCATCTGTTTGAGCCTCAGTTTTCTCATTTGGAAAATGGGGATAGTGCTGCCTATCTCACAAAGCTGTTTTTCACTGAAGTTTGGTGGTATTTATTTAAGAAATGTAGCATCCATGTTTTTTTTTTTTCTTTAAAGAAAAAGATTAAAAATCTGAAGTGCTTACCACAAGGGACATCATTTTAATTTAGAATCACAAACTAGCTTTAATTGTGGCTTTATTTGGAAGATTATTTAAATCTCAGTTGAAATGGTTATATTGGAAATGTCATAATAATTGGTGCTCATTATTTTTCCCCTCAGGTTTTATGCAAACATTATATTTTGTGACATTTGTTGCTGCTTCCATGATCCATATGAATTGAGAATTTATTTTTTATAATTTATTATTATACTTTTCTCATTGTTGTTCTTGTTAGTGTTTATGTATATTGATCATCTTTAATGCAAAGCCCTTAAAAGTGTTTTGGATGAAAAGAGGAGGGAATTCCCTATGGTCTTATTTTTCATTTGGGAGCCTAACTGTTGAATCTTAGTAAATGTGATTGTTTCTACAAAGATAAGACTGAGAACTGAGCATTCACACTCTTTGCTGTATTAGAATTTTGAAAAAAACACATGAAGCAAATGTTTTAGGTCTTGTCACTTTTACAGATTTCAATTTGCCTTACATGAACTTCTGAGTTTTGCTGATATCCACAGTTTAACTTTTGGAATATTCCTGTTTTGCTAGTTCCTTTCAACAATGTGTACCTTAATGCAAAATGTACCATATGTTAATTTTTGGAAAAGATACATTATTCAACACAGTGTAATGTTAGAATAAATAAGACAGTCAATACTTGTTTAAAGTGAGAGTCAATAAAATGTGTTTCTTCTTGTCTAACTTTATATTAAAAAATTAACATTTAGACTCCTGGTGGATATCTGCTTGAATTTAGTACTGAGATACTGTAGTTTGTATCCTCCCTTGAAGTTTGTTGTAATGAGATTTGACTTGAAATATATGCTTAATTTTGTTATTTTCTAGCTGGAACAAATGTATGAATGTTTTTTTTGAGCATGATTTCTTTCCCCACAGGTAAACATGGAGGTAACAAAGGAGAAGGTCTTCTCTTAATCTTTTTTTTCTTACTAAAAAAATTGGACAGTGATTTAATGTTAATCCAAATTGCATTAAAACCCCACCAGTTGCATGACCTTTAAGTATTTAGTGGAAAGAATAACTTAGAAAGGAGTGCTTTCAAAATTAAGAAACTACTGCTCTGTTTAAAATTTTGGTTACTTGTAAATTTTACTTTAATGATTATATTTAATAAAACATTTTCTTATACTTTTTAAAAGCATCTTTTTGGAATATGAAAGGCCTGGGTAATATGAAATAGGTCTCCATCGTGATGAGATTAGCTCGGTGAACATATAAAAACTTCTCTGACAATTTTTCAAGGTCACTATTTAAAGGACATCACAGTTTTTTTCTTAATTCTGGCACTTATCTCAACACTTTAAGAGCTCTTTTGAGTTGATTTCAGAGCCAGTTTGAATTTCTCATGCACCATGAAATTAGTCATTGCATTCCATAATCTATCATTTGGTTACTAACTATGTAACAAAACATCCCATTAAGTGAATCACTCCGAACATTCACCAAGCTTGGCTCTGTATGAGCTTGGAGAATCAGACCTTTCCTAGAAGGAAAGGAAAACTAGCAGGAGTGAGGATAGTAAAACAATGTACTACAGATAATATGGTACTGCTTTAGGTTCTGAAAGTGCTTACAAAAGTTAAAAAAAATTTTCATGTTTGAAGCACCTGTCTTCCTTACTCTTTTTATACATGTCGGCTATCCATATTCTAAATCAACAGTGGAGTTCAGTTGATTCGATTTTCTCATGGAGTTGCTTTAAGTATTGATAGGCTACCCTGCTCTTCAGACATTGTAACAGAATATAACTAAGTACTAAGTTGTGTGGCACAGACAAGAATTATAGCTCAAAGGCTATACTTCCTGAGTCATCCTGGAGGTGGTAGGATTTGAGCCGGGTCTGGTTTTATGCTTATGCTAGGTAGAAGGAAAGTGGAATGTTGCAGCAACGGAGAACATGATAATCTGAATGTAAACTTTGCTGGGTTTGGGAGCAGTGAGAAGACTGGCTGGACTATAGCAGAGGAGGTAAATCAGGCTACATTAAGACAGATGTCCAACGCATGCTGTGTAATAGTACTGCAAATTCAGATCTCAACACATAGTTTTAGGTTATTTTCCAAGGGGGTGAAGGAATTCATCCTGTCAGCAGTTTGAAAACAAAGAGGTTTTCTGTTATTTGGGAACTACAAATGAATTTTCAACATTTAAAAAATCTGAAATTCTTTTGAGTAATATTGAAACAAATTTACCATGCTTTTATAAGTTGGAAAATTAAAAGAGAGGAAGTGAACCCTAACAGAAGAATATCAGAGCTGGTAACAGTTGTTTATGATTTGGCAAAAGTTTTCTCTTTACTATTTCTCAAGATTATTGAAGAAATCAAAGGTTATTTTTTTTTTTTAGCAGTAGGGGAAGAAGTAGTAAACTATCATTACATCTTTCATTCCAAATTCTGTGATGTCTTTACATAATAGAATTCCACTGTAGATGTTAATGTCATGGTTGCCAAATGCCTTTTGCCTTATTTTTTTAACGTTTATTTTGAGAGAGAGAGAGCACGCACTTGCACGCATGAGCTGGGGAGGGGCAGAGAGAGGAGAGAGAATCCCAACAGGCTCCATGCTGTCAGCGCAGAGCCCGACATGGGGCTCAATCCCACAAACCGTGAGATCATCACCTGAGCTGAAATCAGGAGCTGGATGCTTAACTGACTGAGCCACCCAGGCACCCCTTTTTGCCTTATTTTTGACTTAGTGTTTTATTTTGTTTTTTTCTCTCTCATGCATGAGGAATGTAGCAGCATGTGAACAGCATGTCTTGGCAAATTAACATTTTGGTTTTTAGGGTGAAAACTTAGAGACTCCTAGTTGGTTTAAGATTTTTCACTGCTGGGATGGGGATGGTGGCACTCTAGCACAGACCTAACTAATGCAGAATTTTTAAAAGATTTGGCTGTGAGAAGGGTAGGTAATCACAGCCAATTATTTTCCTTGCTATACCTTTTGGGCTGTGTTACATCATTTAGGCAAAATGTAGTGAGAAAAAATAGACCTTATTTTTCCTTATTGATTATATCCTGTGAATGGATTTCATGGTTTGTTTGTTTCCCTGTTGAAGACAACATTTTTTTATACCTCAGCCATCTCTCAAAAACAACAAACTTGAGTGCCCTTGTTATGGTAGACCGGCTTGTTTTAATCAAAAGGATAGTGAACTGCTTAAGTATCTGTGGATGTGTGCTAAATTAAAAAAAAAAATGCATTAACCTACTTGGCCTGATTTATATTAACATTTATCTACCACCATTTGATGAATGACATCATGAGATTTTACTTATTCATTTTTCAGGCACAATTCAGATTCAGAAGCGTCAACAGTTAGTCAGAAAGATACATGAAGATGAATTGAATGATATGAAGGATTATCTTTCCCAATGTCAACAGGAACAAGAATCTTTTATAGATTATAAGGTAGGTACTACTAACAAACTTTATAAAAAAGACTTGTTAGCCAATAATTATTGTGCTGTTCAGATACAAGTACAAAGAAGATTATTAGTGAGTAAATATAATATTGTAATTGTAGATTACTTACTGTGTCCTAGTCACTGCTGTGAGTACCTCACATACAGTATTACTCTTATTGCTCACCACAGCTCTGTGAATTAAGCAAGTATTAACTTCATTTCATAGATGGGAAAGAGGTTCAAAAAAGCTAACTTTTCCAAGGCTAGCAACTGGCAGAGCTGAATTTATCTGACACCAAAGATGTTATTTCTGATTATTATAATTAACATTTTAATTGATATATATATAGAAAACATTGTTATTATTAGCATTATTTTTATAGAACTGAACAAAACATTTCCAGTCAGTGAGAAAGAGGAGTTTGTAGCCTCTCTCTAAGATCTTTCCTTCATCAAGGGAAATGAAGTAATCAGCCAGTCCTTTTTTTTCTTTGGTTTCTTATTGGATCGGATGGAAGAGCGAGCATGTTCTACTTCCCACCTAAAACTTACCTACCATCCAGCAGCTCTTTTAATACCTGTGTGGGTATGAGGACCAGCGAGATAGCTGGTCTCCTATCTGGTTCATCCATAAGAAGGGCATAGGGCTTGCAGAACTCAGGGTAGAAAAGTAAACTCTTGCTTTTTTCTCCCATTCCTTTAAATTTCCTTCAGTTGATGTGTGTATCCCTTATAGGGTCACATTACATTTCCTTAAAAGAATCCCACTTGACATCTGAATTCTTTCAGGCAGGGACTACTCAAGTTATTTGTTAATAGTGTAGTTTTTCCTACCTGGATCAAAGGATGTTGTAAAAAGAGTAGCCATTTTCTTCTTTACCATCATGGTTTCTGGTTCCATAGGATGATGTTGACTTTTAGGAGACTGACCCTGCATAGATCTTCACTGAGTCAGTTCTTGCAGATCTCTTATCTCCAGCTGTTAAATGTGGCTTTGAAGATCTTCATGGGAGACCTGCCCCTGGATTTGCTTATCAGGCACTTAATTCAAGACTATGGAGTTTACTGAATGCAGAATATACCCTGCATTCTGTGGCCCCTTATGCTTTTGCATTTAAAGATAATGCTACATTACTCTGTACTACCCTGTGGTCCACTTCCATTGCATACATGAAACTTGTTTTCTCTCTCATTTGGAGAGCAGATAAAATGATTATAATGAAATTTTAAATTTTAATTTGTTCTTTGAAGACAGTGAACCATCCATTTCAGATGGTTATCTTTCAAGTGGAAATACTGTCATTCTCTTTATTTAATTTTTTTATTAAAAATTTTTTTTTAAACATTTATTCATTTTTGAGAGACAGAGAGTGACAGAGTGTGAGTGGGACAGAGAGATAAGGGAGACACAGAATTCGAAGCAGGCTCCAGGCTCTGAGCTATCAACACAGAGTCCGATGCGGGGCTCAAACCCATGGACTGTGAGATCATGACCTGAGCTGAAGTCAGACCCTTAACCGACTGAGCCACCCAGGCACCCCAATATTGTCATTCTCTCTCTCTCTCTCTCTCTTTATAAAAAAATTTTTTTAATGTTTATTTATTTTTTTGAGAGAGAGTGCGAGCAGGGGAGGGGCAGAGAGAGACAGGGAGACACACAATCCAAAGCAGGCTCCAGGCTCTGAGCTGTCAGCACAGAGCCCAATGTGGGGCTTGAACTCAAAAGCTGTGAGATCATGACCTGAGCCGAAGTCAGACACCCAACCGACTGAGCCACCCAGGTGCCCCCTGTCATTCTCTTAAAGGACTTTTTTTTTGTTTCTTGTATATCAGATTTTTTTTTTTGTCTGATTCAAATGAATAACCATAATGTCTGTGGTAAGTTAAGTAAAATTTAAGTGTCATTTGCTGATTTATACATAAGATACTCTAACTGATTAGATAATGCTATAACAATTAACTTGTTTAAGCATATTATTTAGTTTCTTGCTGTTTTGGTGAAAGTTTATTACTAATAATATCTTGAAAGAAAGATCATTCAAGGCTACTTTGAAATGCAGCAGAACTCTGTAAACCTAATTGAACATGGTTTTTTTTTTTTCTCTATCAAGGATGCTGACTTCTAGCTATAATTTTATTTTTATAAAAAATTATCTTCACTTAAGGGTCCGAGAAGCCTCTAGTCCTGCCTAAATTCTTTTTAGGAGACTTCTCAGGAGAGATTAGAGTCCTGTAGTCAAAAGATAGAAGACCTGTCTCCTTTTCTTCTAACTTGTAAGTGGACCTAGAAACCATTAAGGCTTTAATATGATTATGGGAAATAGTAATCACTAATAAACACTAATCAGAAGTACTCCTAGTTCTATTTTAGAAATCTTACTAGGGATAAACTAGGCTATAGCTAATTTTTTTCCAGTCTTTAAATTCTTCCAACATGCTGTGTTGTTGTTGTTGTTGTTGTTTATTTTTAATGAAACATTTCATTTTATATATATTTTTTAAGTAGGCTCTACACCCCTGGGGCACCTGGGTGGCTCAGTCAGTTGAGCTTCTGACTTCGGCTCAGGTCATGATCTCATGGTCCATGAGTTCAAGCCCCCTGTCGGGCTCTTTGCTGACAGCTCGGAGCCTGGAGCCTGCGTCAGATTCTGTGTCTCCCTCTCTCTCTGACCCTTCCCCATTCATGCTCTCTCTCTCTCTGTCTCAAAACTAAATAAACATTAAAAAAAATTTTTTTTAAAGTAGGCTCTACACCCCAGCATGGAGCCCAGTGTGAAGTTTGAACTCATGATTCCAAGATCAAGACCTGAGCTGAGATCAAGGATTGGTCACTTGCATACTGAACCACCCAGGGGCCCCAGCTATGTTATTATTTTGATGTAGCTCTGTGCTGTGCATTTTCTTCCATATGAACCTTCTTATTTTTACATCTTGAAATACATACATATACACTACAAATACATATACTGCATAAAGGGTAGTCTGCAGAAATAGACACGTGGGGCTCCTGGCTGGCTCAGTCGGTAGAGTGATCTCGGTTCTTGGATCTTGATCTTGGTTGTGAGTTTGAGCCCCACATTGGGTGTGGAGATTACTTAAAAATAAAATCTTAAAAAAAATAGATACTAAAAATTTATGAGTATTGGTTATATATGATTTCATCTTACAGATTTAAATTGAGCTTTTAAATAAGGCATTTGACATTTTTCTTTCTTCTCTTTCAAAAAAATTTAGTCATTAAAGGAAAACCTTGCAAGATGTCGGGCCCTTACTGAAGAAGAGAAGATGGCCTTTGAAACTCAGAAAAAGAACCTTGATACAGAAAATCAGTATTTAAGAATATCTCTGGAGAAGGAAGAAGAAGTCTTATCTTCATTACAGGAAGAGTTAAGGAAACTAAGAGAACAGATTAGGCTATTGGAAGATAAAGGGACAGGTACTGAATTAGTTACAGAAAATCAGAAACTTAAGCAGCATCTGGAAGAAGAAAAGCTGAAGACACACAGCTTCCTTAATCAAAGGGAGACTCTTTTAGCAGAAGCAAAGATGCTAAGGAAGGAACTGGAGAGAGAACGACTGATAACCATGGCTTTAAAGGTGGAACTCCAGCAGTTAAGCTCTAGTGAATCATATGGCAACCCAGACTCTCCGAATGTATTGACTGAAAAAAAGGAAATAGAGGTCTTACGGGAAAGACTCACTGAGCTGGAGCAGAAGCTAAACTTTGAACAGCAGCGTTCTGATTTGTGGGAAAGGCTGTATATTGAGGCAAAAGATCAAAATGTAAAACAAGAAACTGATGGAAAAAAGAAAGGGAGCAGAGGAAACCACAGGGCTAAAAATAAGTCAAAGGAAACATTTTTGGGTTCAGTTAAGGAAACATTTGATGCCATGAAGAATTCTACCAAGGAGTTTGTGAGACATCATAAAGAAAAAATTAAACAAGCTAAAGAAGCTGTGAAAGAAAACCTGAAAAAGTTTTCAGATTCAGTTAAATCCACTTTCAGGCATTTCAAAGATACCACCAAGAATATCTTTGATGAAAAGGGCAATAAAAGATTTGGTGCAACAAAAGAAGAAGCAGCTAAAAAACCGACAGTCTTTAGTGAATATTTACACCCACAGTATAAGTCACGTACACAAAACCAGAATAATAGAGGCCCTACTATGCAAAGAGAGGGAAGGAAAGAAAAGCCAATTCACTTTGAAGAATTTAGAAAAAATACAAAATCACAGAAATGCAGTTCTGAGCATGACTGTAGTGCAAATTTTGATTCTTTCAGAAAGTCTTGTTCTGGTGTATTTGAATGTGCTCAACAGGAATCCATTAACCTTTTTAATATGAAAGTGTTGAATCCTGTAAGGATAGATGAATTTAGACAGTTAATTGAAAGGTATTTGTTAGAAAAACTGGATAGTTTTCATCACTGGAAAGAACTTGATCAGTTCATCAATAAGTTTTTCCTAAATGGTGTCTTTATACATGATCAGAAGCTCTTCACAGACTTTGTTAATGATGTTAAAGATTATCTTAAAGACATGAAGGAATATCAAGTAGATAATGATGGAGTGTTTGAGAAGTTGGATGGATATATATATAGACACTTCTTTGGTCACACTCTTTCCCCTCCATATGGACCCAGGTCGGTTTACATAGCACCATGTTATTATAATAGTTTTTAACATTTATAGATTGGGTAGCATTTTTATCATTTTAACATCTTGGAATGTTACTATCCATAAAGTACTTTTTGTAAAGAAAAAAAAGTGTTATTTGTAAAAGTACTTTATTGCTAGAGAATTTAGAATAAATTAAATGGAAAGATAAAATTTTAATAGCTATTATAAACTGAAAATTTCATATGATCACTTTGACTCGAGCAAATGGTTTAATTTCTGCCTTAAAAATATGTTAAGGAAAAAAGATCCTATTTTAGCCTATCCTGTTTCTTTTCATTATAGTTTATATGAAAAGGTAATTAAGTGAAATTATTTTCCTTTAATCTTTTATTTTTTTACTCACTTTGGGTGAGTAAATTCAGATTTCACTCTGAAATTGGAAGAACTCGTGTGTAACAGTTTGCATTGACCCACTTACTTATCTAATTCCACTTACCAACTAAATTATGATACTTAATAGTTAGTACAAAATTATCTTTGATAAAGGTAGAGGCAAACTTAGCAAGCCACAGGTTATAATATGTGTGGCTTATATGCATAATTTCTAAATAAAACTATTCATTGCTTATTAGCTTTATATTCTGTAACCTGAAACTCACCTAATCTTCAAATGTTAGCTTTATTTTTTTATCTTTAAGATAGTTATATATAATCTTTCTGAATAAATGTAATGTGTCTATAAAATAATGAGACTGATTCTGGTATCTTTAGTCATTAAATATCTAGTGCCTAAATGAGCAAAACAGTGTGAGGCTGCCCTGATGAAACATGAAAAACTCTTGCCATCAAGGAGCTCACAAGCTTTTGGAGAGTTAGGTAAATATAAGAAATAAAGTGAGGAATGGAGATATTGTATGTGGTGGCCTCAACCTGGAGATGTTTTGGGAGGCTTCATGAGTGAGGTGGTCTTTGAACTGAACTTCTTTAAACTGGTTTTTGAAGGAGAAATGAGAATTTGTCAAGCAGATAGAGTAGGACATTCTATTCAAAGAGAACTTCATTTGCACACATTTGGAGATGTGAAGACATGTCCTTTTAAGGAGGCAAGGTAGTGCTGGGGTATGAAAAGATAACAGATCTTTTGTGAAGATCAGAAGGACTTCATTTTATGCTAAAAGACTTGTTGCTTCATTGCATTTTGGATCATTGGCAATAGCCTGGAGGATTAGTTGGAAAGAGTGAAGCTGGTAGGTGGTCTTTGAAAAAGTACAGACATGAGCTGATGATTAACTAGGTTAATAGTATGAGTGGGAGAGAGACAGATTTGAATAATATATAAGAAGAAAAATTGGTGCTATTTCTTGTGAAAGAGAAGTAGAAAATAACATTTCTTCCAGATTTCTGGGTTGGATCACTAGTTGGATAGTGGCATCACTAAGGTAAGGGATGCAAGGGCATTTTGAGTAAGGGGAATTGGAATTGAGAATTGGGCTTGGAGGTACCTATTGACAGTCACATGGAAAAAATTAGTTAGCCATTAGATACATGACTCTAGTCCAAATTCTGTGTGCATATAGATAGTCTAGGCTGGGGGTGTTTATCAGATTCTTGGGGAACACTAACACGTAAGGGGTTGTGGAGAATGAAGGCTGAGAAGAAGACCATAGAATAGCATCATGAAAATTGAAAGATCATCTCAAGTGAAAGGAATATACAAACGTGTGTCAAATGCTTTAAACATTAAACAAAAGAGACTGGATTTCTTGGTTGGGGAATTGGGTGGCCATGAATGGCATTATGGACTGTTTTAGTGAGGTAGTGAAGAAGCCTGATTCTTTAGTGAAGAAGCCTGATTATGGAGTTTGAGGAAAACAGTAAATACAGACCTTTGTTTATGAACCTTAGCTGTGGCTGTAAAGAGGAAAAAAAAAAAAAAGACTTTCTTTTGTTTGTAAGAAATGTATACATATTCCTGCTGAGGGGTGAAGCCAATGGGGAGGGATTGGTTTTGCAGGAGAGGAAAAATAATGGAAACACATCTCATTATTTTATTGTCACATTTCTATTTATTTGTTGAGTATTTCCCCTTTGTTGCCACTACAGTTATGTTTGTCTATTTTTTCTGTCTGTAGGATAAAAGTATAATACTGAATCTTTTTGGTATGGTTGTATTAGGATTATACTTCAGGTTAATTTAACATCCTTTTTCAGAGTGTTCAGATAATTAATGGAGAAAAACATTAAAATTGTTTCTTGTTTAAATTTAACTCTAACATAGATGAAAAATGTGTTTACTGCTTTCAGTCGACCAGATAAAAAGCAACGTATGGTAAATATTGAAAACTCCAGGCATCGAAAACAAGAGCAGAAGCACCCTCAGCCACAACCTTATAAAAGGGAAGGTAAATGGCATAAATATGGTCGCACTAATGGAAGACACATGGCAAATCTTGAAATAGAATTGGGGCAGTTACCTTTTGACCCTAAATATTGATTGTCATGATTAAGTTAAATTAGAAAATGGTAACAGAAACATGGATGGTATCTACAATGTTTGGTATTGAAACTAAAATGAAATTATCAAGATAATGTCTTTCTATCATTTCTAAGTATCAGTTTGATGACTTTACATTATTACTCAGAAGCATCAAGCAAAAGCTTACTAACTTGCATTTTCCTGTAGTTTAGTTTTGCTGAAATTTTTTTGGCACTGGAAATGTTCAACTGTAGTTTCAAGGAAGCCAGGCATGCAACAGATTTTGTGCATGAAATGAGTCTTCCTTTCAGTGTATGAGCTTAAAGCAAGCTCAAATCCTATGACAAAGTGTAATTAACACTGATATTTGTGTTAAATTTGCAGTAGAGCTTGAAAAAGTACCTTGTGACGGAATTTCATCTTTAACACTTTATAATCTTACACTTGCTTCTTGTCTTTTTGTGGGTTCAAGAGCCCGTTGACTTGTGAAGAATTTGCTGCCTTATGAGCTTGCTGACTTGTTCTTTTGTGAAATTTCTTGCACATCTGAATATTGTGGAAGAAACAATAAAACTACACCATGAGGAAAACTAAAGGTCTTTATTTAAAATCTGGCATTTGTATTAATATATGATTTTATACTTTGTGATATTTTTCATACATTTCCTCAGTAGTGTTATTTGGTAAATCAGTTCAGTGGTGTTTTGCTAGTTCATAAATTTTACCCAGTATTTACAGGAGTGTTTATGCAGCATCTGAATATTTCTACCCAGCAATGTCTGTTTCTCTAGAAAAGATTTAAACACAGTTGAGAATTTCAGCTTCTGTTGAGTTTCCTTTTTAATTTCCGTTCATAGACATATATGTGACTTCCAGTTCGACCTTCTGGCAAGTGAGTGTGGAAGAACACAGCAGTTCTCTCGTAGCTGCTTGAAATTAGGAAAGCACTTATTTCCTAGAAGTAAATAAACGTTTAAGTAAATAAAGGCTACATTTTGCTGAGCACTGTTTCAAGAATTTTAGAATGACCTCATTTGCGTCTCTACCACTTTTTTCTTAATAAAACAATATAGTTCCTCAATAAAAGAATTAACTTGTTAAGTAACATATGTATCTTGATAGTTATAGAACTGGGACGGATTTTGACCAGGGAAAAGACAAATTACAAAATATGGGGGATGGTGGGGTGCCTGCATGGCTCAGTTGATTGAGTGTCATGATCTCACGGTTTGAGTTTGAGTTTGAGCCCCTCATCAGCTTGCTGCTGTCAGTGCAAAGCCCACTTCACATCCTTTGTCCCCCTCTGTTTGCCCCTCCTCTGCTCATGCTCTCTCAAAAATAAGTAAAACATTTAAAAAAATATATGGGTATTGGAAGGGACCTTAAAAAAGTTATGTTGTCTATTTACTTGAGTGCTAAACTTGAGGCGAAATATAAATAGTAAGTTTTCCCTTTTTTCATGTTTCCTTACCTCCTCTAAAATGCTGAAGATGATCAAGTGAGTAGGCAGTGTTGAATCATTGTGAAACTCTCTATAAAGCCAGTTTAAGGGATTTAGATAAAATATATCTGCTTCATCAAGATACTGACTTTTTCCAGTCAGGTCTGGGGGACATTGGAGAAATCTCATTGGAAGTGGGTAGTGGACATGGCTGTGAAGAGAAAGTTAAGTTAAAAGTTACAAGAAGTAATAAAAAATTTTTTTTTCAAAGTACTCTTAAAATCCATCATGTTCACATAAGAAAATGTGAAATCTGAATCTTAAATGGGTTCCATTTGAGGTGAAGAAGCAAGCCTTTAATGTAGTTTTCTCAGAGATGGACAATATGATTCTTACACCATGTTGCTTGTTGCCGCAGCAGCATAAGCTTCAAGTCCAAACTAAAGCATGAAATGTCACTTCAAGGTGGGATAGTAAGTAGTGTGGGAGACTCCATCTTCTGTAACAGTCTGCTCTTGCAAGAATGGAAGGGGCCTTTGGGACCAGGTAGGTTACTTGTTAATAAGAGTAATTCCCCATAGGCTTAATTGGCAAGGTAGAAAATTTCATGAACCACAAAGGATTCTCGCTTTCTTCCCTTTCTGCTCTGAAAGGGGATGGGTCACGTCCTTTAAATAAGTTTTTTCCTGTGTGGTTTTTGTTTTTTGTTTGTTTTAGATTTATTTAAATAAGCTTTAGTAACCGAGCAACATATGTTCACTGATTAAAATCCAAATAAGTAATGGTTTTATTGTGGCATAGAAAGACTAGAGTGCATGTAAAAAAGATGGATTGATGAATTAGGACAAGTTAAGCCAGTTGCTTGCACTATGCAAAAGCCATGTTTATAACTTAGCCTCAGGAAAAATAACTATGTGATAGAGGTTTTTGTTATCTATGAAATGCATACAAGTAAATTTACACAAGACCTAACACTTCATGGACTTTTATAATTTAGGAGATGAAAATCTTGCTTCAGGGAGAAAATAGAAACACCTGAGAAAAAGTTGCCAGCCTTCTACTCCAAAGTAGGCATTAGACATTTTTTGCTCCATTGTGCAGTTTGAAAAATGTAAGATAAGAACTTGGTGAACTATTCAAAGCCTAAGACATCAACTGCTACAACCATGTATGAAAAGCATCTTGGTGCCTTTACAATTCCTGTTGTCTGCAGCATTACTGCTATCATGAGCATGGAGAGATAGTGAATGTCCCACTCTCGGCTCTGGTCTTTTTTATATAGTAGGTGAGCCTCAAGTTGAAGGGATACTTGGGGTCTTAAATCAAACTGGTGGCTTTTGCTAGCCAATCCCAACTTTCCAAATTGTGTATCAATGATCCGGCATTGATGATTCAGTTAAGCAGAGTATTGCAAAAGTGTTAAGTTACCTTAAAATGATATCAGCTTTGATATTTAGTTGACTATGCACATGGAAAATTAACTTCAGATTGTTTAAAGCCAGGTTAAGTAGGTGTATAACTTTTTAAAAGAAAGCAGTTTACTCTTGTACCATTATTGGGCATTTGGTAATGAATGCAGCTTAGAACAGAAGCATAGGACCAAATGGATATCTTTTAAACTGTCCTGCAAAATTAAGGCAATTTTAGTGTTATATTTCTCAGAAACACTTAATTCAAGCATTAGGATATCATCTAACTGAATTAACTAATTTTTATAGGTGAGACAACTGATATGAAAAGAGATCATTTGATCAGTGGTCAGTTAATTTAAACTCAGGAATCTGAGGAATTTAAGTAGTCAGTTTCATTTTCTTAATAGCATATAGTGGAACAATTTGTATTACCTATAATAAGGAGTAGAGTGGCAAGGCATCATTATAAACACTGAGGCTGAAGATATATTGGGATTATTGTAACAGAGTTCTTGAATATGAGTCATGACATCAAGAGTACCTCGTTGATGAACTAAACCAGTATAGAAGGCGAGGAGCATATTTGATAAAAACAGGAAACTGAGTGCTGGTTTCTTCCACGTTTTGAGGTGGTTTAGTGAGTACCCTGTATGAAGATAGACATGTTGAACCATAATACTGGCACTCTTGTTTTAGGATAGCTAAGCAAATGTTAACTGCAGATATGTTTGTAATCTTTAATGGAAGTAGCACAAACTGTAATGCTGTCATAGACAAACAAGAAATAAGCAATAGGTGATCTTTATAATTTCTCTAAACCATTCACTATCATTGTCCTCTGGTCTTGACCTTTTTCTAGAAAAAATGATAGTGGAAAAAGTATGGCTAGGGAGTCCAACAGACCCAGATTTGAATTCTAACTCTGGCACAAGTTGCTTTCCTTTGCTGAGCATTAGGTTTCCCATCTGCAAATGGGATAACAGTAACTTTTCCAAGTATTCGAAAAATGTATGTCCTGTGCTTGTCATGGTACATAGTAGTTTGTTTACCTATCTCTTCTCTTTCATCTCCCAAGCACTAGCATTGGATTGCATACATATAGTCTCAGTAATTCTGGACGAAGACCAGCAGAGTATCCTCTTAGAAAAATAAACTACCGGGGAGATATTCAGTAGTTCCTATATGTTTGGTGGCATGGATGGATATCGTTCTCTGAAAGAACTATGTCTTCTTTTGCTACAATGTTGGGCAATTTGGAGATGCTGAACACTTTTGCCATTTGTGAAATAACTCTTGCATGTGGCAAAAAAACCCAAGCAGAACAGAGTAAATGAAAAGTAAAAGTCCCCTATAGTTCTGCTCCCCAGTAATAATCATTGATAATGAGCACATTAGGATCTGATGAAAATACCATAAAAGAACAGGCCTTTCCACTGGGAAAGAAAAAGCTTTCTTGCCATTTTGCTCATTCTCCATCCACATGTACTGTCTCCTGGAATTAGATCATTGTTCTTTTGGAATTTGGGTACCCAGAATCTAGTCTGTGGCTTGCCTGAAATTTTAGCACTAATTCCCACTGGGGCCAAGGCACTGTTTTCCATGATTATCACCTAATTGACTGTTATCAGCTGTTTTAGCTTGGCTCAGTCACTAAAAACAATTGAACATGAATAAAATTAATTTTGAACTATTCCCATTTAAGGACATTAACATAAGGTTGGCCTAGGAGGGATTGTTTCAAAAACAGGAGTAAATTAAGATCTGTATTTCACTTGAATCACATCTAGTACTTGACACTAACTGAAGACACTCATTCTTGCAAGTTACCATTGTTGCAGATTAAGAAAACTGTTAACATTCAGTTTAGGAAAAACTGAAGACACCTTTCATTGTACACTTAAATGTTAATTAGATATGGGGCCTTAACAGCTTTTCTTTTATCTGTATTCGTTGCTTTGAAGATTATAGATAACATAATGCATATAAACAATATAATTGAAAATACAGCTATTGAAAATAATAATGAAAATAACTTCATCTATTCCAAGACATTTGATACCTGCCACTTACTTGATAGCTGAATCAAATTTGTGCAAGAAATCTTAGATACCCAATTTTGTTCCTCGAGGAAATGTTTTAGATAACATTACCTGTAGTTCAGTCTATTCATCAGTTGGAGTATCACAGATCCCTCTCACCTAGTGCCTCAGATTACAAAAAGCTATCAAGTCTATCCTGGCAAGGTACTTTAGAAGATAGCTTGCCCTCAGGAATATTCAAATAAAGTATAACTTGGGCATCTGGGAAGTGGTACACTAGTTAACAATTTGTTCATTCACTAAATGTTCCTTAAAGTTTTTCAGAAACTGGCATTAGGGAGACAATGTTATGAGTGACTGATACAAAACTGGAGTACATGGTGGTGAATGTTGTAAAAATGGCATTTGAGGTAGAATGCTGGAAGAAAATGTGCTTGTATTTCCAGCTTATTCAGTAAGGAGAGGAGTCTTAAGTTAGGTAATGCTTCTATTTCTTTGTGGTGATTTTAGGGTGGATTCTTTCAGAGAGAATTCAGTCTCCATATTATTTGTGGAAATAATACATAGAAAATGCTGGGAAGAGAAGGAAAGAACGAACAGTTGAACAGACTTGAATTTGAATACTGAGGGTTTTCAAACTGACATTGAACATTTCCAAGGGGATTTCTGAAACTGGAGTTGTTAAAGGGAGAGTCTGAAATATAGTATAGCTACAGTGCTAGTCTGTGCCACAGGAGAAGCTTAGGATCCATGGTTTTCTTACAGGGAAGTACTATGGTTTCTTCACCATTTTAAAGAGGCAATTAACAAGATCCTAGTAACTGCTGCCCAGTAAGTTTACATAATTGTATGTACAAATAATATGGAGATGCGGCTCTCATTGAAAGGATCCACCCTAAAATGAACTAGCTTCTGAAAGGAATAATCCTCACAATGTAATGTAAGCATTACCTAACCTGAAATGTGAGACCTCTCTCCCAATTACTGAAGATTCTGGGAGCTTTCTGTCTGTTCTATAAACCACTTACAGAAATCTGTCAGCCTGGCATGTAATTTCTATGAGAATAAAGACATGGTAAGAACCCAGTGACTACTTGTCAGGATACAGATTCCTTCACTTCACATACAGTAGTCCTCCCTTCTCTGCAGGGGATACATTACAGGACCCCCACTGGATGCCTAAAACTGCTGATAGTTGAGAACCCTATACTCTTCCTATACCTACATACCTATGATGATGTTTAACGTACAAATTAGGCATGGTAAGAAGTTAACAATAACTAATACTAAACAATTATAACAGTATGCTATAATAAAAGTTGTATGAACGTGGTCTCAAAATTTATTCTATGTAGCCATCCTCTTTGTGATGATGTGAGATGATAAAATGCCTATGTGATGAGATGAAGTCTGGTGAATGACACAGGCATTGTGACGTAGCATTAGGCTACTACTGACCTCAGGATGGTCAGAAAGGAGATCATGTACTTCTGAACCACAGTTTACTGCAGGTAACTGATATTGTGGAAAGTGAGCCATGAATCGAGGCAGGCCTACCATAAATTCTAACTCAGTGCTAAATAACATCCCAGAATATTTAATTTTCTTCTGTTATCTATGCCAACAAAGGTACATAAAAAAGGGCATACAGGAAGTTTTTGTAAGAATTTATAAGAAAGTGAAAATTCTCTCTGGGAAATGGGGCTACATTATTCAGAGGGTGACAACTATAGGGTTTTGTCTTTTTGTACCATGAGTATATTTTTATAATACACACACTGGTTCTTATCCAATCACTATCAGACTATTGTTAAACCATTATGTCCCAGTTGACCACTCTCCAGAATAAAATCTAAAAACTTGAATATGCAAAGAAGGCCCTGCATGAGTTGGTTCCTTTTTTACTCAGCCATATCTTCTAATCATCACATGATTTATCTTGATATACACAATTACTTTTTAAGTTTTGGATACTTAATGTTACAATCTGTATTCTTAAGCAGTAACTGATGAGTTCCTTCTTCCCAAGGTAAGGTTCATTGTAATGGAGAGGATGAGAAAGTAAGGGGCTGTATATTCCTGATCCCATCAAACACATCCTGGTTTTGGCAAGGTGTAATAGAAAACCCAATCTAAAAGCCCAAGAAAAAGGTCTCCACCAGGTTCTACCAACCAGAGGTGTTTCTCTGTGTTGAACTTTTCATTTTGAAATACTCTAGGAAAGCTGTTAGGTTAACTTAAATTCAGTGTTTACATGAGAAAAAGGGTGGTTTAATTCTGTAATGTAACATACAGGAGAATGGGCCTGGGGAAGAGAGGCTTTATTTTTATTTGAAAGGAGACTTTATTAAGAATAAGAGTAATAAGAATATTGGGCACAGAGGGTGGTATCGGGAAGAATTTTGTTTTCCTACTTTGCTGAGGAAATAAAGCTATTTTCATCTTCATAGTGAGAAGTCCTAAATAATGCCAAAAACAAAGATGTTTAAAGGCATTATGAGCATTTTATTTAAAGAGATGAATATCAGACCACCTAAAAGAGTTTAAGTGATTCTGAGAAGAACTGGGAGGGTGGGAAGGGTACCATTGTTTTTTAAAACAAACTTAGGGAATGGCTTTTGAAACAACAGGCATGTGCAATTTTGACAAAAATAGTATATGGAGAAACAAAGTGGCCTAATCGGAGACCAGCAAGTTTGCTTTGGCCACTTTGGTAGAAACAAATTAAGCAGATACCCAATGTAGAATTAGTAGCAGGTGTTTGGAACCTCATCAGCACAAATGACAGAGGTTCAACTAAAAATTTCAATGTTACTAGACCAATGGCACCTGTCTTACAGATGAGGAAACTGACACAGGTTAGATCACTAAGGATAAGAGCCAAATATAGAAGATATGTTTTCCAGAGTTAGGTCCTATTTTGAATAGTACTCAGGGAAATTCAAATTAGGCAAGAGAAATTATTGGAGATTGAAAAATGGCTGCAGTTTTTCCTCTTCATGTGTCCAGTCCCTACCTGAGCCTGAAGTTTATCTCTCCTCTCGAATCTGGCCTGGCTTTGCGACTTGCTTTGACCAAAAGAATGTGGTGGAATGGACAGTGTGCCAACTACAGACATAATAAGTGAAGTTTTAAGCCACTAAAAGGTGGCTGTTACATAGCAATTGATGATAGAGTTGTGTTTATATAAAAATCAGGTTAAAAGAGGTCACAAAAGAACAAAAACTGAGATTTGAGATATAATAAAACTCAAAATTTCATGACACAGACTGGACCATTTAAAACAACTCCAAAGAGAACTACTGCCTGCTACTGTTCCTGAACATCCAAAGATTAATGTCTGTTGGTTCACTACGGACTTTAGTGGGAATACAAGTCTCCTAGGAATTAGAATCTTTAGGTCTAATTCAAGGACTGTAGATACATGTGTCCACAGGAAAAGATCACATTCTCTGAGAAGATGAGGGGTTTTGCTAGTTCCTGGTCCTTTAGGGATCCTTCTGAGTGGACACAGGATGGCACAAAGGCTGATTATCGTTCATTAGAAGGGGATCTCTTCAACCCTCATCAGCATTTTATCTCAATCTCTGGGACTGGA
Source organism: Panthera uncia (assembly GCF_023721935.1). Lineage (NCBI taxonomy): Eukaryota > Metazoa > Chordata > Mammalia > Carnivora > Felidae > Panthera > Panthera uncia. The sequence goes on along the minus strand of NW_026057582.1, from coordinate 95,909,449 downwards.
AATGTCACCAGGAACCTGCCATTTAAACAATTCATTGTTTTGGACTGGGAATGAGGATTCACACAACTCCGTCTTTCTCTAAAACATTCTCTAAAGACAGAAGGCACAGAAGTGGAATGCTGGAAAAACTCAAATTATACAAATGGAATGAAACCAAATTCCTAAATTAGCCAAACAACAACACCACACACAAATATTTGTCCTCCAGTATGGCAATATACCTGGGCAAAAACCAAACAATTTATAACTTTAACTCCAATTCACATCATTGTAAAGCAAAAATTTAAATCTGAATAGTGGTTCATAAACAGATTTGCTCTGGTGAATGGCCCCAGTATTCTTAAGACTTGCCAAATAGCTGTTCTGTTTGATGCCTATATTTTTGTGCCTGCATTTTCATATGACGTAAGACTATAGAGACACAAATGACCTTTGGTTTCAGTACTTCAGATGTATCAAATATTTAGATTGTGTGTGTGTGTGTGTGTGTGTGTGTGTGTCTATCAACTGAAGACAGTACATCTGAGATCTGTAGGAGATGATGTATACCTGGTCAAAGGTGGCTGCTTAACCTTGGGTGGTTTGCTGTTTTTTGGTTTTGTTTTGTTTTGTTTTTTAAGTAAAAAGTTTGATGCCATTGACTACCTAGTTTTTCCCAGCCTCCAGTCTCAGTTGATTACTTATTTCTTCCCTCCCTAGTTCAGTGATTTTTTTTTTTTTTTAGTGATTATTTGAAAGAAGCCAACAGTCATTTATTCTGAATTAAACTTGCAGTTAGTAATTTCAATGTCAGTTTTTCCAAACCAACCAATGTAAAAATTCACATTTTCCAGAGTTGAGGAATAGAAGACTTTGTACAAGTCATATGTAAAAACAAAAATTACTGCAAAGACCTAGTGGAAAAATGGAGAAAAGGTCAAAAATAAAATCGGAGGTATGCATCACTTTAAAAATTGCATAGGCATTAGAGTGAGTCTTAAAGGGGTAGATGTGTACAAAGAAACATTAAAAAGTAGTTTCAACAGCTATAAATATATTTTTCATTTATGGAATGAAGAATTTCATAGTCTAATCATAAACTTAAAGTGCTAAATAGACCTATTCCATTACTTTATAGGGAAAGATTTCTAACAGCCAGAAATATTACCACCCAAAGGCTTTGGATATTAAATCCTGTTTTTATTTCACATTACAGGACACAGGAAAAAGTAGGCTGCAAAAGGAATACTGCAGTAATATAATTTGTAATTAGGAATTTCTCATTTAGCTTAGTTAAAAACTATTTTCGTGTTTTATGGAAAATTTATTGTCTTAACTATTTCTATATAAATACAACTTTTTCTATATTAAATAAAAATACTTACCACAGAACACCATGCAAAATGGTAAAACTGGATAGATAAACCTGAATTCTTTGTGGCTCAACATGCTATAATAAAAACAGATATTAAGAGAAAATAGTGTTTTCTCATATTACATGACAGTTTGAGAAATAAATATATTTAAAATGAAATATAGTTAACATCTGTTTTTCTAAATACTGAGACTGAATTTCATGCTTCAGGAAGCGGTCTCTTTTTTAGTTATGAGATGATGTGTTAAAAGTAATCCTAACATTTGATGTCAATGTGAAATTCTAAAGTACAATTACATTCTAAAAAATATTTCTATTACTAATCCAACTAAGTCCTATTACTCAAATTTGGAATAAAGATATATACATTTTCATTGAAAAATATAATTTCTCTGGTCCTTCAGTACTTAAAATTTTGGTAGTTTCAGTTTTTAGAAGCAAATAAAATGTTTTCAACTTCTTAAAAATTGATTGTAATCCTTGACAAGTGAACTAAAGATATCAGAAGTATTCATTCTGAGCATGAGCATAATTATTATCTTTTCTGTCTGCTAAGTAGTATCATTAACAAATCATAAGAGTTAATACATCTCCAGAAGACAGTTTACTTTTTGAAGAATTTAGTTAATTTCTTGGTAGCATTAAAAAAGTCTAATTATTTGGACAAATAGAATCTTACCTGTAAACTAGCAGTGTCCACAGTACAGTTACCAAAAGTATTCGGTACCTCTTTGGGGCCAGAAAGCAGCCATGAATAAAGAATGGTAAGTGAGTACCCAAAACAGCTGGAAATCCTTGACTGAAGTACCAATGCCATGGATGAGAACCATAAAATGTTCCCAAATTCTGTAGCACGTTAAATTTCAAAAAATTATATTGAACCAGGGTCCACTGGGATAGTTGATGGAAAAAGAAATAGAATTGTATTAGTGCCAGGTATGAATCTTTGGCATTAGAGAATTTGGCAGAATCTTGACATTAAATCAGGAATGAAGTTAAAAAAAAAAAAAAAAAGAAGATGATAGTTTATATTAATAATTTTGACTAATGACCACATGAAATCATTCTTTATTCATTTTTTTTAAATTCCAAGTTTTAATGTGTTCTTTTGATTTATAAGCTAGTTTCTGCAGTTTAAGAAAGCATGATTAAATGTTGATGTGTATTTTGATAATATAAGTTTTACATGCAATAATAGATAAAGATCCTCAAAAATAGTTTTTATATGAGTATGTGTGTTACTGATATTCAAAACTTTAGTACCTTATGACATCACACATTATTAAGATAAAGCTTTGAAAACATTACCATTTGAATTAAAGCACAAAGAAGATAGTAACATCAACAACAGCAGTTAACAGTAAGTGGTCATTTCTCCCAGGCACTGTTGTAAGTAAGTAAGCCTTTACATGCAGTATCTCATTTAACTCTTCAGCCTTATGAGACAGATACCACAGTTATTTCCAGATAGGGAACGTACATATATGGCAAGAAAAGTACATAACTTATCCAAGGTCACATAGGTAATAATGAGGGCACTAGCTTTCAAACTGTGGCCGTTTGATTCCAGAGCCCCTAAGTGCCTTAAAATCAGGGAACTTAAAACAACCAAAGGCCATTATCAACAGTCATGACATTAAAATGTCAAACAAAATGCTTGAAGAATAGAGAGTATTTGGCTTAATTTGGAATTCTGAATGATTAACTTGGGGGCAATTAAAATCATTTAAAAAGTTAAACTTTATTGTTAACAAACCTGACTTAATTGTACAAACTTGACAAAAATGTCATAAAATAGACTCCTTTTAACTTCAACTAGGAATACAAAATTATGTTTTATAGAAAGCACAGCAAATTGAATGAAAGGTATATGCCAATAGCTTTTTTTTAATGTATCCCATAAAATTTTAAAAAAGTGATTTGCCTGTGTTCCCAAATATTCACAGATTAAGAAGTCAGGTTGAGTTTTTAGTGTAATAAATGGTTAAATTAAAAATAGCTGTTAGTTTAATATGTTTTTACTTACTTGACCAAAAAAAACCCGATCAATTATCAGAGACAAACTTAAAGTGATAAATCTGGAAAACAAAACAGAAGAGTGATTAATATTCTGAACCTACTGAAAATCCAATGTTGGCATATGGCTTCGCAAATGCTTGGCATCAAAAGTCACTTTAAAAATGCTTTACAATTTTGCCAACTGAATGTGGATTTACACATGTTGAAAGATCTTCCACTGACAGTGGCTGTATTTAAGGAAAGTTCCTAAATTAATAAACACTGTATTATCTATTGCTGTACAAAATTACCCCACAACCTGGCAACTTAAAACTATGAATATTTATTATCTTACAGTATTGTGGGTCAAGAATCCAAGTGGAGCTTAGCTGGTGTCTGAGTCAGAGGCTTTCATGAACTGTCAAAATGTTGGCTGGGGCTACAGTTTCATCTGAAAGCTTCACTGGTCCTGGTGGGGAAATTTGCTTCCACACTCTCTCACATGGCTGTCGAGATCAGGGATCAGTCTCCCACATGTGACCTTTTTCTTAAGACTACCTCCTGACATGGAGATCGGCACCTCAGGGTGAGCCAGCCGAGACAGAGTAAGGTGGGCACCAACCTGGATGCCACAGTCCTTTTATAACCCAATGTTGGAAGTGTCATCCCTTCTGCCACATTTCTACTTGTCAGAATGGAGTCAAAATGTCCAGCACATGCTCAAAGGAAGGGAATTACACAAGTACATGAATATCAAGGGCATGGGATCAATGGGGGCCATCTCAGAGGCTGCCTACCATAAACATATACACAGAAAAGTACACTATGAATATAAGCTTTCATGAATCATCACTATATTAACACAGCTGTGTAACTGTCATATAGATTACAGGATATGGAGCATTAGAAGCACTTCAAAAGGCTTCTTCATCTTTCCAACCAATCTCTACTCTCTTCCCAAGGGTAACCACTATCCTGACTTCTGATAGTGTAGATGTTTTGCCTTTTATTGAGTTTTACAAAAATGAAATCACACTATATGTACTATGTCCAGTTTCCTTCGACCATTATGTTTATGAGATTAAGCCACAGTTTTTTGTATATTTCAGTAGCTCATTCATTTACAATACTATATAGTATTCCACTGAATACGAATAACATACCACAATGTATGTATTCTGTTGATGAACACTATGCTTCCCTTTTTTAACTATTATGAACAGTGCTATGAATGTTCTTTTATGCAACTTTTGTTTCCCATATACATTTCTGCTGAGTATATACTTAGGATTGAAATGACTGGACCCTAGGGTTTAGGTGCAATCAGCCTTAATAAATTCTTACAGTTTTCCAAAGTGGTTGTATCAATTTATATTCCCACAGGAATATGTAAGGGCTCTGTATCTTTTTAGGCCATTTGGGTAGATGTACCCTAGCATGTCATGATGGTTTTAATTTACATTTCTTTGATGACTAATGAGGTGAGTATCTTTATACTTCTTGGCCACTTAAATTTTATCTTTTGAAGTTCAGGTCTTTTAATCAATTTTCTATTGCTACCTTGCAGATTTTTACAAGTTCTGTATATAATTGATTGGAATTTTTTTCTTGGTGATGTTTTTTGTATTGCATTATATCTTCTGGTCTGCGGCTTGCTTTTTCACTCTCAGTGGTGAATCTGATGAACAAAAGTCTTAAATATTAATGTATTCAAATGTATTTATCTTCTCCTTTATAGTTAATACTTAACTATATTCTATTTAGGAAATCTTTGCCTGCCTCAAGTTCATGGAGATATTCTATTATATCCTGAAGAAGTGCTACTCTCTTACCTTTATGTTAAGATCTATAATTCTTTTGGATACTTATTCATTCATTTATTTGCTTATGGGAAGAGGAGTTAAAGTTAATTTTTTTCCAAATGGATATCCAGCTAATTATATATTTATTGAAAAAAATTATCCTTTCTCTACTGCCTTATCACTGTTGTTATAAATGAGCGACTATATGTCTGGGCCTGTTGCTGGACTATTGTGTTCCACCAGTCTATTTGTTTTACCTTGCAATAATTCTAAGTTATTTTAATTACTATAACTTTGTAATAAGTCTTAATATCTATTAGTGTAAGTCTTCCAACATTTTTTTTCTATGATTCTTTTAGCTAATATTGGTATTTTGCATTCCACTGAAAAATTTAAAATCAGCTTTATCAATTCATACATATACACACCCCATACTGGGCTTTAGTTGGAATTGCACTTAATATATAGATCACAATTTGGAGAGAACTGATATCTTTAAAATATTGAGTCTTCTATCCATGAAGATAGTATATATACTCTTCCATTTATTTAGGTCTTCATTAGTTTCTCCCAAAGTTTTATAACTTCCTGTGTAGAGTTCTTGTACGCCTTTCATTATTTTATTCATAGAAATCTGATGTTTTTTGATGCCACTGTAAATTATAGTTTTCCTTTTTTTACATTATCTCATTTGTTCTTTCCTATATTTCCCTTCAAAATAAACAAGTATTTGATCTATATGAAGGCTACCCAGGCGCCCCCCTAACTTTAGTATATATGCTGGTGAACTGAGCACAGAAGACATGGGTTTCAATCCCAGTTCTATCACAGCTACCAACCAATGACTCTAGCTAACTCGTTTTTAATTTTGTCTGTTTCCTCTACTACAAACTAAAAATACCTACATTGTCTAGATCCAAGAATTGTGATCATGAAATAATACTTAAATACACATTATAAATTATAAAGCCTTACACAAATATAAAAGAATCACGTATTTCTAAAATGTATTTGAGAAACATTTAGGAAATGAAGTATAAAAAGTTCTAAATTAGAAAAATTGCAAAGATTCCCACTGAAGCAAATTAATTACAATTAACCATAATCATAAATATAAAAATAAAAAATATAAATTTGGAAATATTGTTTCCTTTGTCTGATAATTCTCATTGACATTAAAAGATATAATAATTGACTACAAATGTAAAATCTTGTTCATAATCTATAATTTATAGGTTATTAAAATTAATAGATGGATTGTAGCCATACTTACCCTATAGGTAAAAACTGATACAGAATAAGATCAAGCTTTTTCTGTTCTTGCCAGAAATGTCTGAAGACCAAAGGTATCCATGGAATGACAGCTGTGGGACGAATTATGAAGGCAAGTGCCACCAGGGATGAGTACTTGACACTATAAGCAAGGAAAATGTGTTACAGGAAACAAGTTTAGAAGTGATCTACAATTTATGCTGTAATATAACATTAAAAAAAATAATAGCATTTTCCTTTTGGTATAAATAGCTATGTGATCTTGGGTAAGTTACTTATACTTCTGACTCTTAATTTTTCTTATCCATTAAAAGAGGTAATATCTAAGGTCTTTTCCAGCTCTGATATCCCAATTCTAGTCTTTTAAATTAAGAAGCTATTCATTGTCTTAATGTTGGTCTTGTTTGCTGAAAGGTATAATAATTTTTAGCTATACAACTCTGCCAATTGCTTTCCCGATGGAAAAATGATCAAGTCTCTCTTAAGGAGATAAAAGAAAGTCACACAAAACCATTCTCTAAGAAAAAGAAAATAAATGCATTTAAGGAAACATTAGGATTATTTAGGCAATGATGAGCTTCTGAGTACCTATGATCTTCTTTTGAAAGTAAGCTGCTTATTTTATCCAAATGAAAAATATGTATGTATAATTGATTAAAAAAAAACAAACCCTACTATACAAACTCTAAGAGCATGGATAGAAATGTGGATTTTTATTATTAGGACTTCTCTCAATAACTGGCTAAAGGAGACTAATAATTTAATCATGAGGACTACAGACAGTAGATTATTACATGGAAATAGACTTAGCCCTGCTTAAAATTTAAAGCAGGGAAAACAAAACAACTTTATGGTACCATTATATATCTATTAACTAATAAGTAGCTATAGAGAAATTTCCGATGTTGGTGAGGATATAAGAGCAGGGATTTCAAATTCAAGTGCCTACAGAGACCACATAAATAATAAAAATGAGTGATGCAGACCATGGGGAGGCTCTGATACACGAAGGAATCCTTGCCCAAAATGTTGCTGGGCCTCTCATTTTTTCAAAAGAAACCAGAAGTCCAGATTTTATGTAAGATCTCCCAATTTTAAAATGTTTCCAAGTAGTTTCTTCAAAAAACAAAACAAAAGCCACTGTGCAGGTGAAATAAAATATATTCATAGGTTGGTTTGTTTTGCATACATCCTAATGCAACCTCTGCTGTAGTGAAACTACTAACAGCATCCCCGGATGGATGTACACTTGTAGTCCTAACCTCACTCCAAACTTTCACACTTGTATTTCTTACTTTTTTTCTGAGTATTTCTACACAGATCTCTACTGGCATTCAAAATCAAAGTGTCTGAAATAAGCTCCAAACCTTCTCTGAAAACTGTTCAGTGTCTAATATTTAATAGTATCACTCAGTTTCTCAGTCTTAAAATTTTAGAGTCCCTTAAATAGCAGTATCTCATCCCACACATCCACTTTGTTTCCTTCCCATTCCCATCATTTTACATCAAGTTCTGTCACTTGTCAGGAATATTTTCATAGTTCTTGTTTTTTCTTTCCTTCCTTCCTTCCTTCGTCCCTCTCCCTCCCTCCTTCCTTTCCTCCTCTCCTCCCCCCTCCTCCCCTTCGTCAAGCTTTCCTTCCTTGCCTGCCTTCCTTCCTTCCTTCCTTCCTTCCTTCCTTCCTTCCTTTGTATTGCCCTCAAATATTCCTTTACTTAATTAACATCATTGTCATCAGCAACACTTACTGAGCACTTACTTTGTAAGAGACCCTGTGCTATATGTTTTATATAGATTCTCACTGAATTCTAATGAGAGACGTTTTATTATCATTTTGCCGAAATCAATGCTTAGGTATTCTCACACCATCATTAAATCTTTCATTTATAATAATTGCATTTTATTTTATTAAAAAAAATTTTTAAGTTAATTTATTTTGAGAGGGAGAGAGAGAGAGAATCCCAAGCAGGCTCCGCACTGTCAATGAGGAGCCTGATGCGGGGCTCGAACTCCCCAACTGTGAGATCATGACCTGAGCCGAAGTCGGACAATTAACCGACTGAGCCACCCAGGCCCCCCTGTAATAACTGCATTTTTAAAGAAGTTTGCAAAATGTCATATATTCTAAGGCCAGGAATAGTACCTGTCATGCTTATCCAGGGAAGAATGCTTATGCAGTAGTCGTCTGTGCTACATGACCTTCCCTGCTTGACTGAATCAGGGGAGGGCATCTGAACCCAGGCAATCTAAGACAGGCTAGTGTGAAACTATGTCCAAATAGGGATAATGCATTTAACAGACCTAATCAGATTTTCTCAAACTGAATGTATAGAGAATGTTGGACAGTTGGTAGTGAGGACAGAAAGGGAGACTAGCTATAAGCTTAAAATTAGACAACCAAAACAGATTCACAGACGAGGCTATAAAGATACAACAGAACAGACTTTTCCTCAAAACTGCCTTGGATTCTATAAAATTCATTCATTTCATTTATGTGGCTGAGATATTCTATAATTTTCTTCTGCGCCTGGCTACAAGGTGCCTCTTTTCCTTATTTTTATTTTTAACCTTACAGTAACGCTCTCATCATATAGGTATGCTTAACTGAATGCCTATTCTTGCAATCAGGAGTCTAATGCAGAAACGATTTTATTTGATTTGATTCTCCCAACAACCTTTTTATATAGGAAGAATGGATACTAGTTTTTTAATTGGATCAAATTCTGGCTTTCCCCCTTTCACTATATCCTAAATACTGGTACTGCAAGAGAATTCTTTCTAAATCATATTTGGTTATGTCATGCTTTTCAAAAGTCTTCAATATTCGATAGTTTCTTACAACCTACAGAATAAAGTCTAAATTCTGCAGAAGGGCAGAGTCCCATTTCTGACTCATCCCTTATTCTTCTCTTCTCACTACAGAAGTGAGAATACTAGAGTGTGTGGCAGAATGGACAACCTGCCCACAATAAGATAAAACCCTTTTACAGCCTGTGTTTTTGCTCATGTTGTTCCCTTTGCTTGGCATTTGCTTCCCCTGTTATACAAGCCCAAATCAGGCCCATATATATTTTTTAATTTACTTTTTAAAATTGAAGTATAGTTGATACACAGTATTATTAGTTTCAAGTGTACAATATAGTGATCTGACATGTACATTATAAAATGCTTACCACAATAAATATAGTTATCATCTGTTACTATACAAAGTTATTACAACATTACTGACTATATTCCCAATGCTATACTTTATATCTTCATGACTTATTTACTTTATAAATGGAACTTTGTACCTCATAATCCCGTTCACATGTTTTTCCCATCCAATCACCCCTCCTCCCATCTGGCAACCACCAGTTTGTTCCCTGTATTTGTGAGTCTGTTTGTTAAGTTTGTTCATTTGTTTTGTTTTTTAGATTCCACTTTTAAGTGAAATAATATGGTAATTATCTTTGTCTGTCTGACTTACCTCACTAATATCCTCTAGGTCCATCCATGTTGTTGTAAATGGCAAGATTTCATTCTTTTTTATGGCTAAGTAATATTCCACTGTGTGTGTGTGTGTGTGTGTGTGTGTGTGTGTGTGTGTGTACACGCATGTGCGTGCACACACACACATGCCAAACCTTCTCTATCCATTAATCTATTGATGGATACTTAGGTCACCTCTGTATGTTGCCTATTGTAAATAATGCTGCAGTAAACAGAAGTGTGTATTAATGTTTTCATTTTCTTTGGATAAATACCCAGATGTGGAATTGCTGGACTATATGTATGGTATTTCTATTTTTAATTTTTGGAGGAACTTCCATACTGTTTTCCATAGTGGCTGCAACAATTTACATTCCTGCCAACAGTGCATGAGGGATCCCTTTTCTCCAATCCAAGCCAGCACTTATTTTTTTGTCTATTTGATATAGCCATTCTGAGAGGTGTGAGGTGATATCTCATTGTAGTTTTGATTTGCATTTCTCTAATGGTTAGTTATGTTTAGCATATTTTCATGTTTGTTGGCCATCTATAGGTCTTCTTTGGAAAAGTGTCTATTTAGGTCTTCTGCCCATTTTTTTCATGTGATTTTTTTTTTTTCAACGTTTTTTATTTATTTTTGGGACAGAGAGAGACAGAGCATGAACGGGGGAGGGGCAGAGAGAGAGAGGGAGACACAGAATCGGAAACAGGCTCCAGGCTCCGAGCCATCAGCCCAGAGCCTGACGCGGGGCTCGAACTCACGGACCGCGAGATCGTGACCTGGCTGAAGTCGGACGCTTAACCGACTGCGCCACCCAGGCGCCCCTCATGTGATTTTTAATTGTAGTATTCTTTATGTATTTTGGATATTAACCCCTTACCAGATATATCATTTGAAAATATCTTCTACCATTCAGTAGGTTGCCTCTAAATTTTGTTGGTTCCCTTTGATGTGCAAAAAAGCTTTTTATTTCCAGGTAGTCCCAATAGCTTATTTTTAATTTTGTTGCTCTTGCCTGGGGAGACAGATCTAAAAATATATTGCTAAAACTGACATCCAAGAATTTACAACCTGTTTTCTTTTGGGAGTTTTATGGTTAAAGGTCTTACATTTAGGTCTTTAATCTGTTTTATTTTTTTTGTATATGGTTTGAAAAAAGTGGTTGAGTTTCAGTCTTTTCCATGTAGCCATCCAGTTTTCCCAACACTACTTTTTGAAGAGACTGTCTTTTACCCATTGTATATTCCTGCCTAGCTTTGTCATAGATTAATTGACCACAGAAGTGAGGGTTTATTTCTGGGCTCTCTTTTCTTTCTTTCTTTCTTTCTTTCTTTCTTTTCTTTTCTTTTCTTTTCTTTCTTTTTTCTTTGTCTTTCTTTCTTTTTTCTTTGTCTTTCTTTGTCTTTCTTTGTCTTTCTTTCTTTCTTTCTTTCTTTCAGACAGAGCATGAGCACACAAAATGGGGGAGGGGCAAAGGGAGAGGGAGAGAGAGAATCTCAAGCAGGCTCCATGCCCAGTGCAGAGCCTGATGCAGGGCTCAATTTCATGACAGTGAGATCATGACCTGAGATGAAATCAAGTCATATGCTTAATCTAGTGAGACACCTAGGCACTGGGCTCTCTGTTCTGATCCATTGATCTATGTTTTTATTTTGGTGCCAGTACCATACTTTTTTGATTACCATAACTTTGTAGTATAGTTTGAAATCTGGGAGTGTGATACTTACTGCTTTGTTCTTTCTCAAGATTGCTTTGGCTACTCAGGGCTTTTTGGTGGTTCCATACAAATTTTAGGGTTAATTTCTGAGAAAAATGCTATTGGCACATTGATGAGATAGCTTTGGGTAATATGGACATTTTAACAATATTAATTTTCCAATTCATGAACAAGGTATATCTTTCCATTTACTTGTGTCATCTTCAGTTTCTTTCATGAATGTCTTATAGTTTTAAGAGTACAGGTCTGGGGCACCTGGGTGGCTCAGTCGGTTGAGTGTCCGACTTCGGCTCAGGTCATGATCTCGCGGTCCGTGAGTTCGAGCCCCGCATCGGGCTCTGTGCTGGCAGCTCAGAGCCTGGAGCCTGCTTTAGATTCTGTGTCTCCCTCTCTCTCTGCCCCTCCCCTGCTCATGCTCTGTCTCTCTCTATGTCAAAAATAAACAAACATTAAAAAAAAAATTAAAAAAAAAAAAGAGTACAGGTCTTTCACTTCCTTGGTTAAATTTATTCCTAGGTATTTTTAAAATGCATTTATAAATGGAATGGTTTTCTTAATTTCTCTTTCTGCTAGTTTGTTTGTATAGAAACACAACAGATTTCTATATATTAATTCTGTATCCTATAACTTTACTGAATTCATTTATTAGTCCTAATAGTTTGTGTGTGTGTGTGTGTGTGTGTGTGTGTGTGTGTGTAGACTTTATGGTTTTTGATATGTAGTATATTAACTGCAGTAGTGAGTTTTACCTCTTCCATACCAATTTCTTTTTCTTGTCTGATTGCTGTGGCTAGGACCTCCAGTACTATGTGGAATAACAGTGGTGAGAGTGGACAGCCTTGTCTTGTTCCTGATCTTAGATGAAAAGCTGAAAGCTTTTAGCTGTGGGTTTGTCATATAAGGCTTTTATTAGGTTAAGGTATGTTCCCTCTGTATCCACTTTGTTGTGAGTTTCTATCCTAAATGGATGTTGAATTTTGTCAAATGCTTTTCTTAAATTTTTTTTAAAGTTTATTTATCTTGAGAGAGAGACAGTGTGAATGGAGGAGAGGCAGAGAGAGCGGGGGGAGAGAGAGGGAGTCCCAAGCAGGCTCTGTGCTGCCAGCATAGAGTCTGATGCAGGGCTCAAACCCATGAAACCGTGGGATCATTACCTGAGCTGAAACTAAGAGACAGATGCTTAACTGACTAAGCCACTAGATGCCCCTTGTCAAATGCTTTTTAACCTTCATTTTGTTAATGTGGTATATATATCATGTTGATTTGCTTATATTGATCCTTGCAAGTCTGGTATAAATTCCACTTGACTGTGGTAAATGATAACTTTTAATGTATTGTTGAATTCAGTTAGCTAATATTTTGTTGAGGATTTTTGCATCTATATTCACTAGGAATATTGGCTCATAATATTCTTCTTCTCCTTCTCTTTTTTTAGTGTCTTTGTCTAATTTTGTTATCAGGGTAATGCTGGCCTCACAATGAATGAACTTAGAAGTGTTCCTTTGTCTTCAATTTTTGGGAACAGTTTGAGGATAAGTACTAACTTTTCTGTAAAAGTTTTATAGAATTTGTTTGTAAAGCCATCTGATCCTGGACTTTTAGTGGTTAGGAGTTTTTTGATTGCTGATTCAATTTCATTAATAGAAATCAGTCTGTTCAGATTTTCTATTTCTTTCTAATTCAGTCTTGAAAGAATACATGTTTCCAAATTTATCCATTTCTTCTAGGTTGTCAAATTTGTTGGCATATAATTTTTTGTAGTACTTTTATAATCCTTTATATTTCTATGGTGTTGACTGTAACTTCTGTTTCATTTCTGATTTAAGTCCTTTTTTTTCTTGATGAGTCTGGCTAAAGGTTTATCAACATTATTTATCTTATCTTTTTATTTTTTATTTATTTTTTTATAATTGTTTTAAGTTTATTTGTTTTAGAAAGAGAGGGGGAGCATGCACACATGGCAGGGGCAGAGAGAAAGGAGAGAGAGAATTCCAAGCAGGTTCCACACTGTCAGCGTGGAGTCTGATGTGGGGCTCGAACTCACGAACTATGAGATATGACCTGAGCTGAAATCAAGAGTCAGATGCATGGGGTGACTGGGTGGTTCAGTCGGTTAAGCGTCCGACTTCAGCTCAGGTCACGATCTCACGGTCCGTGAGTTCGAGCCCCGCGTAGGGCTCTGGGCTGATGGCTCAGAGCCTGGAGCATGCTTCCGATTCTGTGTCTCCCTTTCTCTCTGCCCCTCCCCCGTTCATGCTCTGTCTCTCTCTGTCTCAAAAATAAATAAACGTTAAAAAAAAGTTTAAAAAAAAAAAAGAGTCAGATGCTTAACCAACTGAGCCACCCAGGCACCCCCTTTTAAAGAATCAGTTGTTAGTTTCACAGATATTTTCTTTTTTTAAATTTATTTCCATTGTGATTTTTTATTGTTTTCTTCTACTAACCTTGGGTTTTCTTTGTTTTTTCTACTTCATTTAGGTACAAGGTTAGATTGTTTGAGATTTATCTTATTTCTTGAAGTAGGCCTGTTTTGCTATAAACTTCCTTCCTAGAATTGCTTCTGTTGCATCCTAAGGATTTTGCAATGTTTCCATTTTTATTTGTCTCAGTATTTTTTGATTCCCTCTTTGATTTCTTTGTTGACCTATTGCTTGTTTAGTAGCATGTTTTTGACCTTCACGTTTTTTTTTCTCCATTTTTTAAAAAACTGTAATTGATTTCTAGTGTTATACTGTTGTGATCAGGAAAGATGCTTGGTAAGATTTCAGTCTTCCTAACTTTATTGAGACTAATTTTTAGCCTAATATGTGATCTATTGTGGAGGATATTCCATGTGTACTTAAAAAAAAAAAAAAAAAACGTATCCTTGTGTTTGAAGATGAACTATTCTATGTCTGTTAAGCCCATCTGATTTAATGTGTCAGTAGAGCTACTGTTTTCTGTCTGGACGATCTATTCATTGTTGTAAGTGGGGCATTAAAATGTCCTCCTACTACTGTATTTCTCCTTTTAGGTCTGTTAATATTTGCTTTATATATTTAGGTCCTGCTCTGTTGGATTCATATTTACAATTGTTATATCCTCTTGTTGGAGTGATCCCTTCATCCTTATGTAATGTGCTTCTTTGTCTCCTATTATAGTCTTCGTGTTAAAGTCTATTTTTGTCTAAGTATTACCACCACTTTTTTCTTCACTTTCATTTGCATGGAATATCTGCATTCATCACTTTCAGTACATATTTTTTGGTCTGAATTGAGTCTCTTCTATGCAGCACATAGACCGGTCTTTTTTTTTTTTTTTTTAAATCCATCCAGTCACTTTATATCTTTTGGTTGGAGCATTTAGTTCCTTTACATTTAATATAATTATTGATAGATATGTACTTATTGTCATTTTGTTAACTGTTTATTGTTTGTTTTTGTAGCTCTCTGTTTCTTTACTCTTGTGATTTGATGACTTTCATAGTGCTTTGCTTGGATTCCTATTTTTTTGTGTATCTGTTATTGATTTTTAGTGCCATGAGGTTCATGTATAACACTATGTATACAACAGTTTAAATTGACAGTTGCTTATATTTGAACACATTCTAAAAGCACAGTACATTATTCTCTGCATGATTATGTATTTGAGATCATATTTTACATATTTTTATTTTTGTAGCCCTTAACTAATTATTATAGATGTGGTTGATTTTACTAATTTTGTCTTTTTACTTTTACAAGTAAAAAGACAATAAAAAATAATTACTGTCTTTGAATTTTTATACTAGCTTTAAGTGACTGATCTACTACTTTTACTGTATTTTGCTTTTGTAGTGAAATTTTTCTTTCATAATTTTCTTACTGCTAGTTATGGACTTTTCTGCTTAAAGGATTTCCTTCCACATTTCTTGTAACACTGGTATAGTGGTAATGAACTTTAAACTTCTGTCTGGAAAACTTTTAATCTCTCTTTAATTCTTAGTGGGTAGCACATTCTTGATTATAGGTTTTTTTCATTTCAGCTCTTTGAATATATCATGCCAGTCTCTCTGGCTTGCAAAGTTTTGGTAAAAAATCAGCTAGTAGTTGTATGGGTGTTTTGTTGTATGTAAGTAGTTGCTCTTCTCTTGCTGTTTTTTAATATTCTCTAACTTTACTTTTTGGCATCTTCCTTATTATGTGTCTTGTTTTGGACCTCTTTAGGTTCATCTTCTTTGTGGCTCCCTGTGCTTCCTGGACCTGGATATCAGTTTCCTTCCCCAGGTTAGGGAAGTTTTCAGCTATTTTCTCTTCAAATAAGTTTTCTACCCCTTTCTCTCTCTTCTTTTGGGACCCATATAATGCAAATGTTTGTCTGCTTGATGTTGTCCTAGTGTCCCTTAACCTTTCCTCATTTAAAAAAATTCCTTTTCCTTTAGTTCTTCTGTTTGGATGATTTCCACTACCCTGTCTTCTAGATTGCTCTTCTGCATCCTCTAATTTGCTGTTGATTCCCTCTAGTATATATTTCATTTCAGTTATTGTTTTGTAAAGAACTGATTGGTGTGTGTGTGTGTGTATATATATATATATTTTTTTTTTTTCTATCTCCTTAAGTTTTCACTGAGTTCATCCACTCTTCTACGTTCAGTAAGCATCTTTATGACTATTACTTTGAATTCTTTATCAGGTAGATTGCTTGTCTCCTTTTAGTTTAGGTTTTGTTTTTTTTTTAACTGAGGTTTTGTCTTATTCTCATTTACAATATATTCCTCTATCTTGTTTTATCTCTCCGTGTTTGTTTCTTGGTTTTAGGTAGATTAGCTATGTGTCCTGTGTTAAAGGTAGTGTCCCGTGGGCCTAGAAGTACAATTCTCCCTGGTCACCAGAACCAGGCATTCTAGGGGTATCCTCTGTATGGGCTGTGTGACCTCTTGTGATTAGCCCACAAATGCTGTGAGTGTGCTGGTGGGCAGGCTAGCCCCTGGCACAGCTGGCTGAGAGGCCTGGCTGTGGCTGCTGTGGACATGCTGATGGATGGCATTAGGCCTCAGTGTGGCTGGCTCCGAAACCCAGCCACAACTAGTGTGGTATGCTGGTGGGCAGGGCTGTCTACCCCCATCCCAGGGCTGGAGTCACTGTGAAGGGGTACCAGTCCCAACAGAGGCTGCCCCCTGGGTGGGAGCTGCTTTGGAGGGGCACCTGCCAGGGTGGGTGGCTTGGGTGGGGCAGGTCTGCAGGAGAATGATGAGCTATGCTAGCGAGGTAAATGGAAAGTACTAAATTATTGCTTGCCAGTGTTGGGCTAGCTGGGCTGAAGGTGGACAAGAAAAATGGTGTCTACTGGCACTTCTGTTCCTGAAGAAAGTGCCCAGCCTCTCCAGTACACTAAAATTTGTCATTAAATCTTATGTCTGGCTCAGGTGATTTTCAAACTGCTGCCTCTTGGCTGGTTCTTGGATCAAGTGATACTGTCTGTAGGTCCTTAAACAGCAGAGTCTAGATTTCCTATGGGCCTCGGGTCTTCTGGAGTTAAACCCTACTGATTTCAAAAGCAGACATCATAGGGACCCATATTCCTGATGCAGATCCCCAAGAAGGGGGTGTTCCTGATGTGGAGTTGATCCCCTTTCTCCACAGAGAAGACCTCTACACCTGTGATATCCCTCCTGCTGTGGGTCACTATTGGATACTTCTCAAACTACTGTTTTTCCACTGGGTCTAAATGGTAAGCAAGCCTACATGTGAGCCTTCCAAGTGGGGAATCTCAGTTTCCGATAGCACTTGGGGACCCCGGACATCAACCTTGTCGATTTTCCAAGCCAGATGTACTGGGCGCTTGTTTCTCTGGTACAGATCCCAGGACCTGGAGTGCCTGATGTGGAGCACCAATCCCTTGCTCTTCTGTAATAAATGCCTAGCTGGTGAGAACCCTCCCTATTGGGTGCTGCCATTCTGTTGGGGGGGGGGGGGTCGTGAGACTGTGTCTCTGCCTTTTTTACCTATCTTTACCCTTTGTTGTGGACAGCAGTTCATCTCATTTTTAGATCTTTTTTGGGAGGCAATAATCCATATGTTCCTGTAGAGTTGGTATGTTTGAGGGAGGAGGTGAGTTCAGGATCTTCTTATGCTGCCATATTGGACCTAATCTCCTGGATCCATAAATTTTTTTGTCTGCCCTTCCATATCTCTTTTCCTTTACTCTAAACTTGTTCTGTGTGGAGGGATGCTGACCTGTCTGGACTACATCAATGAGCCCACTTGCTTTCTGGCTTCTGGTTGGCTTTGGTTAACTGGAGGGCAGAAGAGTTGAGTCAGAGTATTTTAACCACCCCCCCCCCCAGCTTTCTCCTTGCTATGGCTAAAGGCTGGCTGTGCCTGTCTCCTATTGGGGTCCTCTCTGAAAGTTACAGTTCTATATGGATTCCTGTAACAATTTCCTCTCCTTGGGGACGAAGGAGTAACAGAAATCTCCTCCTGTGACTAGCCCGGGGGTACTCTGATTATCTCCTTATTGACTTTTCTAAACACTGACTAAACATTTGTACATAGTCCTTTTATTAAACTGCCCTTCATTGCCTAGTTTGCATATATCTGTTTCCTTCTATAATAAATATATCAACTGAAAATGTGTGGTTTTAATAAACTTGAACATTAGGGAGTCCACCAGACATTACATATGTTGATATTTAAGATTTTTCAAGATTCGTACATGATTATTAACAGTAATATATCTCACCTGTTCATAGACTTTGAACCTTCCAAAGGATAGTAGAAAAGAGCAATTATAGTGAGAACAGTTTCCATGGTGTTTGTAAGAGTTCTGGTACAGCAATACCACGTGAACCAAGAGCATAACTGGCAAAAAAACTAAGAACAATTATAAGCAAACATATATTGAATGGGAAGTGGAAAAGCTCGGTATTACCTTCTTCTATGGAAAACAGCAAGTCAACATACTGCAAAAATCACATCAAAAGGTAAATGATATTGAAAACAGACATGCCCAAACATTGTTTCCAAGAAGTTATATTACACACAGGTCTGTGACGATTCCACATATATATATGTTAAAGTTAAGTTTATATTTTCAGGTAAATTCTTATGGCATTGCATTTGATTGAAGTCTCACTTCCCACTAAGAGAAGGCATAAAACAGGTTGATGATAGAGCTTAGAGAAGACTGAAGTTCATAAGTAGATTCTTCCAGTCAGTATTCCTGAAAATTGCCTTTTATTACTGACAAGTCTTTTGACGGTTTTTTATTGACTTTGGTTGGGAATGTTGCCTTATATTTTGATGAAAAATTAAGACAGCACAGGAGAGAATAAAAACATGACTATCAGGATGTATCGTTAAATTTTAATTTGGAAATTGACTAAAATAATAAACCAGTTTTTGGGAGAACATGCAAACAGAACCGTCAAGTCTACAAAGCAAATGTCTTCCAAAAAGCTTGTTAGCTGGTGCAAGGATGTTAAACTAGCTTCCTGTCTCTTGAAATGTAGCCTTTAAAAAATGTTCCAATTGTTTGTGGATTTAAAGACTTTTCTTAAACCAGAAGAATCTAGTACTGCTACTATGGAGTAAGGATTTCAAAGGCATTATGCTTTTGCCATTTTAGGTTGAGCCTTCAGCAATGTACAGTATATAGAGACTGATTTTATCCTTGAATCAAATTAGGAAGGAGTCAATCACTGCTCCAATCTGTCTTTTTAAGGCAAACACCCTACCAGCAGATGTCTTATTAATGATTACTAAATTATTGATATTTATTAATAAATATTTAATAAATTATATTCCAGAAATGTGTTGATTGATTGGTCACTTGGAACTTGGAACACATTTTCCAGTAGACAGGATTAAAAAGGCAGTAAGATTTCTAAGCTGGCTCATATAAGTTTATTTAATTTAGGAAAGAGCCAAGTGAGGTTAACCACAATATTAAAGAATCCAATCACTCTTCAGAATATGGTTTCAATGGGAACCACTGAATGGCTGAATCCAAGACTGAGTGTGAGATCAGGAATCTCCCTACTGTGAAATAAAAAGTCTGACAAAAGACAGTTTTCTACACTACATTCTCTCCCTTACAGAGTCTATTTCAAACATTCTAGCTAGAGGTGAAGGAATGCTTCAGTGAAAACGTACTTCTTAGGCTCAGTCTCAGGTAGCTAGAGGTAGTGAACAAAGCCTGTAAACAGTGGATGTGATCTGTGAGGTAGGCAATTCCTACTGAGTTTTCTTTTTTTAAGAGTTTTTTTTTTTTAATATTTATTTATTTTTGAGAGAGAGAGACAGAGAGAGAGAGAGCATGCAGGGGAGGGGGAGAGAGAGAGGGAGACACAGAATCTGAAACAGGCTCCAGGCTCTGAGCTGTCAGCACAGAGCCCAAGACTGGGCTCGAACCCACAAACTGCGAGATCATGACCTGAGCCGAAGTTTGACGTTCAACCAACCAAGCCACCCAGGTGCCTCTAGCAATTCCTACTGAATTTTATGGAAGGTGAGGCAAGGACTCTGACAGGTTTGATGAGTGAAGGTCCTTAAACAGGCTGTTCCTAGGGTTCAGCCTCTCACAGATTTTGAGGGCATCAGTGGCTTCTGTCACCCAAGGTGCAATCAGAAGGAAATATATGGCATGCACCACTTGCATTTTGTTATTCTTCATTATGGAAGTACCTCGAAAAAGTTGTATAAATTATCTTTTGAAGCTGTTTTGAGAATTGATATTTTTCCATGTGTTTCATGCCTGTAGGAATGAAGTAAGTGACATAGTTTCTAAAGTGTTTAGGACTTACCACCCATTTTGCCATTTGCTGATTTTCTAGTTGCTTCATTAATGAATAAAGCCTGATGTCTGCTACAGCAGACAGAAGTGCTTGGGCAAGTCTAGGAATCCAAATCTTCAACAGTTAAAAAAAAAAAAAAAGATATTAAAAACATCTTAATGGTTCATGTTGAATTATCATAAGAAATCAACAAACTGATCCAACTATCAATTAAAGGCCATTCTTAGTACAAAAATAGACAATATAGTATTCTTCTGCAAAAATAGTTTTGTTTTTTTTTACAAAAATTATATTAATTTTTCAGGGAAATGCCCAAGGTAGTTTTATCATTCTCATTCTTGCTCTGTAATTTATATATTACAACACTACTACTTTTAATTTAGATAGCCAGCAAAACATTTCATTGTGTTAAGATTCTATTTTACAAGGACATTTAGTGGTTTTTGTTAAATTTTTATGAACTATATACAGTAATGTGTACTAGGTATCATACTAAGTACTTTATATGTATCAGCTCATTCAGTCCTGCTAACAATCCCTGTGAGATAGGTACTACTTTATAAGTGAGGAAACTGAGGTACAGAGAGGTTAAATAATTTTCCCAAGGCTGCACAGCTAGTTAGTGTGGAAACCAGAATTCAAACCCAAGTCTGCCTACTTCTAAAGCCTGTGCTTTTAACTACTAAGTTACATTACTTCCCCATCCTGCAATAAAGATGATAAAATTACTTTTTTTTTTTCATAAAAGGACAAGTATTCCACAGTTATAGAAACATAGTAATCAGATGACATTAAAAAGTAATTTAAGGGGAGCCTGGGTGGCTCAGTGGGTTAAGCATCTAACTCTTGATTTCAGATCAGGTTATGATCTCCCTGTTCGTGAGATTGAGCCCTGGATCAGGCTCCGTGCTGACAGCCAGAGGCTGCTTGGGATTCTCTCTCTGGCCCTCCATTGCTCACACTCTCTCTCTCTCATAATAAATGAACACTTTAAAAAAAAAAGTAAATCTAAGAGTAAAACTAAAGAATAAATGTACTATAACTTAATTACAGTTAGTAATTCTAATGCTACACATTGACATCTTTGAGAGTTTTAAAACAATGTCAGTTATTATTAACAAAATAACACAATGATAGAACACAATTTAAACTTAGTTTGTTCAAGGGTGCCTGGGTGGCTCAGTCGGTTAAGTGTCCAACTTCAGCTTAGGTCATGATCTCACGGTTCATGGGTTCAAGCCCTGTGTCAGGCTCTGTGCTGAACTCTTGCTCAGAGCCTGGAACCTGCCTCAGATTCCGTGTCTCCTTCTCTCTCTGCCCCTCCCCAACTCGTGCTCTGCCTCTGAAAAATAAATAAATGTAAAAACAGGTTTTTAAAAAAAAATTTAATGTTTTATTTATTTTTGAGACAGAGAGACAGAGCATGAACAGGGGAGGGGCAGAGAGAGAGAGGGAGACACAGAATCCGAAACAGGCTCCAGGCTCTGAGCTGTCAGCACAGAACCTGATACGGGGCTTGAACTCACAGACCACGAGATCATGACCTGAGCCGAAGTCGGACACTCAACTGACTGAGCCACCCAGGTGCCCCTAAAAACAGGTTTTTTAAACTTAGTTTGTTCAAAAGATGTGTTTCTAAAAATATATGTAAATTTGTATTTCTGTTAGATCAGTCTTTATTAACTTTATAGTTAGAGTGGCTTTACTATCAGGTATCAGTGGCTTCTAATACTTTATGTTCCTTTTCTTTGTCAATAATCTGTAAATTAAAAAATCTGTAAATTAATGTTTAAGTCTTAAAGGTATGCTGTACTTCATAATTTCACTTAAACTGTGTCCTGTAAAATACAGCAAAAGACATCTATGTACATACCTTGTTTACTCTGCATAAAGATCTATATGCTTATGTCTTATCTTTCAGGCCTGAAAGTAGTTCATGTGAAAAGCCAATTTGGCTACAAATAATATAAGCCAACAATATGAGGAAGTCACTAAAACTAAAAGAATCCTTGTGCATTGACAGAAGTATAGTATTTATGGAGTTAATGGTTACACTGTATTCTGAAGTAGTTACACTAGCTTTCTTTCTATTTTTTTTCAAAAAATTTTTAATGTTTATTTTTGAGAGAGAGAGAGAGAGAGAGACACAGAGTGAGTGGGGGAGGGGCAGAGAAAGAGGGAGACACAGAATCTGAAGCAGGCTCCAGGCTCTGAGCTGTCGGCACAGAGCCTGACGCAGGGCTCAAACTCACGAACTGTGAGATCATGACCTGAGTCGAAGTCAGATGCTCAACTGACTGAGCCATCCAGGTGCTCCTACTCTAGCTTTTAATAATGTATTCAGTTTGGAGACCTACATTTTAAGACAGATATTAACAAATTACAGGATGTCTAAAGCACATTATCTGATTATGATACTTAAAACTGGAGACGTTTATCCTGGATAAATAAAACTTTTTGAATGGCTGTCATGTAGGAATCTTGAATTTAAAAGAAGGTTGATTTTTAGTACAACACAAAAATAAATGGAGATGTAAACTCTCAGTTATTAGAAGTCTCTCCAGACTTTTTTTTTTTAGACATTTTATTTTTCTTCTTTTTTTAAGTTTACTTATTTTGAGAGACAGAGCAGAGGAGGGGCAGAGAGAGAGAGGAAGAGAGAGGATCCCAGGCAGACTCTACGCTGTCAGCACAGAGAACCCCCTCTCCAGACTTTTAAGATACCATAATTTTCTAGGTTATAGTAAGGACCTGAGAAGAATTAAATAATAGTTACATATGGCCCTTGAAAATAAAAAGTAGTGGGATGGGGCGTATGAAGGAACATGCAAGGGGTAAACCTTGAGTATGATGCTGTGTTAGCAGCTTACCATTCTCCTGTTCTTTAAATTCCTGATTCCTCCATTAAACTCCAGAGGCCGAATGCCCTTGTGCATCTTCTGACTATTGAAAGCCCCCAGTGTGGTAACCTGTTCAGGTCTCCCTTCTATATCCCTTTCCTCTCACATGTGCTAAGCCAGTGCTGTCCAGCAGAACTATATATAACATGAGCCACATAATTTAAAAGTGTATAGTTGCCAAATTAAAAAGTAAAAAAAAAAAAAAAAATCCCAAACAGGTAAAATTAATTTTACTTATTTTAACCCAATATATCTAAAATATTATCATTTCGTCAAAATAAAAAATTGCAGAAATATTTTACATTTTTATTTTATACTTATTTTTTGATATCCAGTATGTATTTTGCACTAACAGCACTTCTCAATTTGGATTAGCCACATTTCAAGTGTTTAATAGACACATGTGGCTAGTGGCTACCATATTAGTGCAATTCTAAGCCATTCCTAATTCTGTATACACACTTTATGCAGTTTGGAGAGAAGCTATCTGGTAAGAGCATTAGGCTGTGAATAAGTAGACCTAGGATTTAGTTTTAGCTCTGCTTTAAAAAAAATTTTTTTAATGTTTATTTTTGAGAGAGAGAGAGAAAGAGCACGAGCAGGAGAGGGGCAGAGAGAGACACAGAATCTGAAGCAGGTTCCAGGCTCTGATCTGTCAGCACAGAGCCTGACACGGGGCTCGAACCCACAAACCACAAGATCGTGACTTGTGCCAAAGTTGGACGCTCAACTGAGCAACCCTGACTCTCCTAGCTCTGCTTTTGACATGCTGTGACCTTGGTCTATTTACCTTACTTCTCTGACCACTTCTAGTTTCAAAATTATGTAATCTATGTTTAAAATAATCAATTATGACAGTATGAGTGACCAAGTGATAGCATCTTAATGTTTCTCCACCTGGTCAAGTTCCAGATAGGACAGAGGTTTTGGGGAACACAGCAGGGTGGGGATGGGGACTATAGGAGGCTTACTTTAAATCACAAAATGGCCAGGTGGGTCAGCTACATGTTGAGGAAAGTGGATTGGTTCTGAAGGAATAGGAAGTTTTCTATCTTGAAGACTCCTTCATTCATAATATAACCTACTTCTTGGCATATAAGATATCCTTAATATGTATATGCCTGTGTTTCCAGAGTTTATAGTTATCCTACACAATCTAGAAGCCCTGACAGGAGAAGAGAATTCACAGCTCCTAACTTCTGCTTGTATCAATGGGAGAAACTCTGCAACTGCTGTAAATTCTCCTTCGCCATGATCCTTCCATGTGTCTTTCTTTCCAGGATTTGGAATTACCTTTGGAATTCTGGGCCACTTCCCTAACAGAAAATGGGGAAGTCCCAAACTTCTGAGTCTAACCTGATGACAGCTTAAAGGAAAATTAGTTTAGAGAATCTTTGGCACCATTAGTTCTTCTTTTGTACCCTCTCTTGGCAAATGACCCCAGAAATTTATGATCTGGTAATTACAATCTAACTTACTGCTGCTGCCTAATTACTACATACATAGCACAATGATTGTGTATATCATTAAATTCTTGTGAAATTAATTTTCCCTAGGTTTTAATTTCAACACTAAATCCTGAGTAGGTTTATATGTATTTAGTCTTCATAAGCTCCTATAACATGGTCTTCTGCTGGCAAATTAAAAAAAAAAAAAAAACTAGCTACAACACGGCTGTCATGTGATTCTTTCATGAAGGAAGAATACTTCTAAAGTCCAAATAATGAATATACAATGTAGTCATCCTCAAAGTCTGCATATCTTAACAGGATTCCTTGAAGGAGGACACTTCCATGCTCGGTTTTGTGTTTTAGCATGTAATGAAGAGTTACACATCACAGTACGTCTTTGGAACTGTGGGCTTCCTAGATATGGTCAGAGTTTAGCAGTATCTTTCTAAAAACAAATATTCTGATACCACTATCATTTGGTTAAAATACATTAGCCTTTTAAAAAGGGTAGAATAAATCTACTTTTAATTACTATCAGTTAGTTAATATAGATTGTTAGCCTTTTTAAAAGGATGGAGTAAGTCTACATTTAATAACTGTTTTGATTACTTTTATTTAAACTTACCAGCAGCTGAACACTATCTTTCCCCAAAAGATGTAGAATCTTGTAAATGCTTGCAAAGATTAAGGGATAAGTGTAACCCCTCAATCGTTCTGTCCATTCCCAGGTCAAATAACCATAATTAGTAATATTAAGGACTAATGTTAAATAGCACTGAAACAAAACCTATTTTCATTTCTATGCATAAAGCTCTTTTTTTGACAAAGAAGCTTAAAAACACAGCATTTTATACTGGTTTTTCAAACTAAAAATAGAATCGACCAATTAAACTCATAACTTCTTCAAAATGGGAATGTGCTTTTTTACTTCATCTACATCCTCCACAGTACTGAGTACTATGGGAATACATGCTAGTTAAAGGCTGAGTCAAGTATATTAACATCAAAGAAAGATATAGAAGAAATATTAGTGTAAAATAATGGTATACTTTGATAAGTTAAAATTACTTAGAGAATATATGGAAAATCGACTAAAAATACATAATAGAAGCTAACACAATTTCGAAGATGAATATACATTCGTAATATAGGAAAGAAACTACAAAGGATATTTGAAAACCATGTGATGTGCAACTTCAAGAGACTGCCAATATTCATCTGGAACAAAACTTGTCTGGACTAAAAAACAGTTACATATTCGTAATGCTATAGTAAACAAGACCAGATAAATGTTTTCACCAAGAAGATCTGAAAAACAAAACAAAACAGGTAATTGTGGCATAAAAGTCAGGCAAGTTCCACTTGCAGAACTAATGCTCTGGTTGGCCCCTTGCTTAGATTCTGTTAAGTCACCGTAGAGAACTCTGGCCTCTCTACACTCTGGCCTCTCCCGTCAAAACAACTGGGCTGAAAGTTATACAAGGGCCAGAGTCTCACCATTGGGTAATTGCCACTCCTTTCATCTTTCTTGGAACTAACTGTATAAAGAGAATAGTAAGATAAATACTGAAAAAGAGACTGGGTTAACTAAAGCCTGAGGCTATATGGGTATCTAATGAAAGAAACCAGCTAACAAAGTACTAAGGAGCAACTCTTCTATATATGTCAAATGGTCCTTTGTATGTTTTTAAATAGCCTTTATTGATGTTTATGCAAGGTGCTGAGTTCATTCCTTCACACGCCTTACCTCGTTTAATCCTCCCTCCAAACTATGCTAAAAAGTAGATATTGGTCCCGTTTTACCTAGGAAATTGAGACTAAGACGTTAAACTGTCTCGTCCAAAGTCAAAAAGGTTGTAAATGACTAAACAGGACTCAACACAGGTCTATCTGCTGCATCCAAAGCCCTGCTCTTTACCACAAGTGGACAGTCTGCAGGCTGAATACAGAGTTTTTGGGGGTTTTTTGTTGTTTTTTAATGTGAACCTAGTTGCCAACATTTTAAAATCCTATTTTATATTAAAATCTATATTGTAGCATTTCAAAACTAAGAACTGACGCAGAGCTCAACTGGCAGCAACTGGCTGGTTCTGAAATATAAGGTGCTTTAACTTATTTAGACGTGCCTGTCTGGCCTCCTGAGCATTTGTGTTTGCACTCTAATCCATTTTGAGTCTTTTGCTATCATTCTAGATTCCTGCCACTCTCCTCCTTTCTTCTCCAGGAATCACATTTAAACATTTTCCAGACAACTGGTACATTCAACACAACATACATGCCCCATCTCAACTTTCATCTTTCAGAAACACTTAAAGAAACCTCCCGACTGAAATATATCTGCTGAAAGCATACCTTGTGAAAAAACCCTTTTACTCTGTGGACTGGGGAGAATAAACAGTACACAGAACTGGCCTTTGGACAGGTGATCTTGGATCCCTAAAAGTTCAACTATTTGTCCAGCTGCCTCTCCCTTGCCCCGCGTCACAACCCTCCTTCTTCATTTAGCAAAATGATTCTCCCCTTTCTTGGTCTCAGGTTTCCAGAAGAGAAACGCGGCATTCTTTTCAGCCACTTATACCGTGCTTGGTATATATAATGCGCTCAAATATTTACTGAATGAATGAGAAGTCCATCTTTATATTAAAACCCCCCTCCGACATATCAAAAACCCACTTGCTGGGGTGATTTTTCTCCTGTCAACATCATCACGAAATACCAAAGAGAAGACAGAGGGGGCGGTGGGAAAAATAAATGGGTTAGGAGTCAGACCTGGTCCCACCCCATCCAGGAATCAACCCCTCCGCGGCTACGAAACCTCAGGTAACTCCCAGACTGGGTACCCCCTTTCTAAAATGGGGGTGGCAACGTCCTGTAAATTCACTCCACACGGCCGGCGGCGGCAGAATTAACTGATGCAGAAAAGCACCCTGCAAGAGGCAGGGATCTCTCGATCGCACGATTTCTTGGCAACCCTACCCAGCAGATGGAGCCCTAGCTCAGGGTCCGCGGCTTCCCGCCACTGCCTCGGAGCTCCGCGCCCGCACCCCATCACTCACCTCCGCTGCGCTCGGAGCTATTAGGGGGGCTGAGGTACAAAGTTGACTTTCTCTTTCGCAGCTTCATCTTCTCGTGGGAGCGGTTCTGCAGACCGCGGAAAAAGAGTCGGCCGTTGCCACCTTCTTGCTCCATCCTGCACCTATTCGATATCTACTGAGGATCCCCTGACACCTCAGTCCCTCGGAAGAAGGACCCTGAAGTAACGCGCGTTGCTCTTCCGCTCATTAAGTTTGGCCACTGCAGCAGCCGTAGCTCGCAGGCGCGGAGATACCTGGGAAAAGGCAGCCTCCTCACGCTGGCCTGCGAGTTTGTCTTTGCTTCGGAATATTGCACGTTTGTCTGGCGCGGGTAAGCTTTGTCGTGAGTTCGCCTGCGTTTTTCCTTTGGCTTCTCCTTCTCGTGAGATTGCTGCCGGGACTTGGCTTCTAGGTCTCTGAGCCCAGGTTTCTCTTCCGGAAGCTGCAGGAAGGAGCTGGAGCTCCCTTGCACTGGGGCAGGCAGGAGGCGGGGTCAGCGAAGCCAAGGCCGCGCGTTCGGGACGTTTTGGTGGTAAAGATAATAGTAAACGTGTTTGCGTGACATTTCACTATTTGGGTGGTCGCTCAGTAACTGTTGAACCAAGTGGGTAGGGTAGGATGATTTAAGCTGATGTACAGATGTAGGAAATGAGGTTCGGAAAGGTTAAATGACTTGGGTAGGGTCACTTAGCAAGCTAGCGGCAAAAGAGGGAATCTCCCTATTTGGTGTGGTTTATCTTCCAAACAGCTGACTTGCTTTTTTTTTTTTTTTTTCTGTTACATTCAGCAGGCGATTAACCATAGCATGCTTCGTAAGCTGTCATTTATTTAGATTTCTTCTCCATTTTAGCGATATTAAGGACAACCTGGTTTCTAGTACCGGTTCTGCCACTAATTTTTGTAACCTCGGGGGCTGGTCTAGGTGACGGTGAAAGATTGCTATGAGAAAACATGAAAATCTTTTACTTTGCTTTCTTCTTTCATAAGCATGTTTTCTCCAGAAACTAAGGTGTTCTCAGGTATAATTTTCTGAGAAATAGTGGAGTTTTCACTCCTCAGCTTTTAAAAGTAAACCCAGCCAGATCTCCTTTATATTTTTATCAAAAGTGGATGGAAATTATTTATGTTTGATGTCTACTTGTACCTTCTAAAGCATCAAAGGGAACTCACAAAATCTTTTAGCCTGTTTTTAAAAATTGTTTTTAATCACACATACTACCAAAACCCATAAAATAGTTTAAAAAAGGGGGGGGGCAATAATGAAAAGTAACAATTCTCTTTCTTCTACTTCAGATTGGATTGACAGTCACTTTCAACTTCTGGGAGCTGTTTATTACAGTAGTTAGCTTCATGTAGTATGTGAAGGTGTAAACAGTATGTCTCTCTCCGCCCCCTCACTTTTGCCATTTTAAAAATTATCCATTTAAAACTATGGAGAATATGCTGTAATAGGATTTGGCTTTGTCTCACACCATCCCCAACCCTCATTTGCCATACTCCCTGTATATTTCTATTCGTGCTTTAGTTAAATCAAGTGATATGTACATATTATGATGAAAATACTATTCACTCTGGAACAAGGTAGAGACATAGAATCTTTTCAAGGATGCTGTGCTAAGTTATTGCTTTGCTTCCCATTTTTTTTGTACGCAGATCTGAAGATCTTTCCTGGATGTGGAGTATAATTTTTCAAAACCACTGTGTGGCAGAAGCACTGAATACATTTGTTGAAAAATGTTTGGGAGATTGACTCTTCCACAACTGCTTTTTGCTAGCATCCTTGGAATTGCTGGAGGAATGTATATTTATCAACCAATATTTGAACAGTACTACCGAGATAAGGTGGAATTTAAAGAAAAGTTGAAATTGACACAAGAATCAGAAGAGAAGAAAAGTTAATACTACATGGAATTGAACTGCAATTGTTTAAAGTTCTATTGAAATTATACACTGACTATAAATAATGTAGTAAGAACTTCTCAAATCTATTTTAAACATAAATAAATCATAGGCCATGATTTTAAAACAAACATTGTCGATTTTTGTGTTTACTTTTATTTGCCATCTTATGTCTTTTAACCAAGACAGATTAGTATTGTCTTAAGTATATTTATTTATTTTGAGAGAGAGAAAGAGCATGCATGGTGTGTGTGAGTGGGGGAGGGACAGAGAGAGAGAGAGAGGGAGAGAGAGAATCCCAAGCAGGCTCTGCGCTGTCAGCACAGAGCCTGACATAGGGCTCAAACTCACTAACTGTGAGATCATGACCTGAACCAAAACCAAGAGTTAGACACTTAACCAACTGAGCTACCCAGGTGACCCTAGTAATTTTTTTAAAGACTAAAATGAATGTCTTAAGGAGTATTTTGTTTCCTAGTTGAGGTTAATTTTTCTGGGAATGCAGCATATACAGAATCATGGGAAGATCCTTTATATTTTTAAAATAGCTGAGAATGATGTTTATAGCACTGTTTATAGATGAAGTGGATCAAGTTAACTACCTTAGGCAGAATGTGCCTCAAGTAGTCTACAATTAGCCTGGTTTAATATACTTGAGCAGTCTTTCAGCCCCAGGCAGAATGGAGGAATAAATTGAGAATTGGGGTAGCCCAGAGTAAGGTGGGGTTTTAGAGAAGATAGTGTTCTATAAGATGGCAGATATGACACAGGATCTGTTTAACCTAAGCAAATTTACATTAATAATGGTGGTAAAGGTGGAATTAATTTGTTATGAATCTATTATTTATGTATGTAAAGAATTTTTTGAAATCACTAAGAACTAATAATTTTTATTCTAATCTTAAGCTTGTATTTTCATTGAGAGCTATCAATGTAATCACATGTACAAAATGCTTTATTTAAAGCAACTCTTTTATTGTTAGTTTCTTTTTCTTTAAAAGTAAATTTATTATAACTTAATCTAAGCTATCTATGTTGAATGGAGGCCAGCATGGGTAATTTTTTTTAAAAAGAGTGAAGAAAAAATTACAAAAATAGTACATGTTCATTAAAAATTCAAACGATACAGAAATGAACAAAATGAAAAGTGAAAATTATTGATGCATATACTGATTTAATCTGTCCCTCCAACAGTTTAGTGTGAGCTTTTGTGACTGTTTTTCCTCTATGCACATAAAAGTACACATGATAATTTTATTTTATTTTTTATTTATTTATTTTTTAATATGAAATTTATTGTCAAATTGGTTTCCATACAGCACCCAGTGCTCATCCCAAGAGGTGCCCTCCTCAATACTATCACCCCCTTTCCCCTCCCTCCCACCTCCCATCAACCCTCAGTTTATTCTGTTTTTAAGAGTCTCTTATGGTTTGGCTCCCTCCCTCTTTAACTTTTTTTTTTTTTCCTTCCCCTCCCCCATGGTGTTCTTGCTAACTTAAAAATACACATGAAAATTTTAATTCATCTACCAAGTATTTACTATGTGATAGGTTTAGCTTTGCTTGACTACAGATAGATTCTCTTGCATGAGTTTTCTCATCATGGAACCCAGGCTCAAGGAGCATCCCCTTTCTGGGATATGACAATATAGGACTGAGAGACAGAGGAAACTTGGAATTGTAAACTTCTGCTCAACTGTGGCAAATGTCAAGCCTTGTCATATTCTTTTGGTTTATAGCAAGCACATCACATAGTCAAGCCCAGAGTCAAGGGCAGGGACACAGACTTCATACAGCGTACAGAGTCAAGTCATATGACAATGGGCAAGAATATATGATCCTGTTATATCCAAGGAATGATAAACCCATATATGTAGCATCAAATTAAATTGAACTGCTTTTGATATTCCTGAGAATGATGGCATTGTCAGTTTAGCATTTACATACCAAGCGGCAGAGAATGAGTTAATTTTTTTTTCTAATAAAGATATTGCAGCTATTTAAATGAAGGTCACAATGAGATACCCACTTGACATACAAACAAAAAAGATGGAAAAATAATAAGTGTTAGCAAGGATATGGAGAAATTGAAACACTGATCCACTGCTGATGGGAATGTAAAACTTCAGTTGCTGTGGAACAATTTGGCAATTCCTCAAAAAGTTAAGCAGTGTTACCTTATGACCCAGTAATTTTACTTCTAGGTATATATCCAAGAGAAGTGAAAACATGTCCACACAAAAATTTATACATGAATGTTCATAGCTTCATTATTATAATAACTAAAAAAGTAGAAATTACACAAATGTCTATCAATGGATGGATAACAAATTATATTTCCACACAGTAGAATATTACTCAGCCATAATTAATGAAATAGTGATAGACGGTACAACATGAATAAACTTGGAAAAACATGAAAGAAGATGGTCACAAGAGACCCTATATTGTAATTCCATTTATATGACATGTCTAGAACAGGCAAATGGAGAGAAACAAAGATTAGTGGCTGCCAGGATATGGGGTTTCTTTTCAAAGTGATGAAAATGTGTTGGAACTAGATAGTGGTGATCAGCGACAACTTTGTCAATATACTAAAGACACGGAATTGTACACTATAAAATAGTGAACTTTATAATAATTCTATCTCAATAAAGCTGTCTTAAAAAAAAAAAAAGAACAAGGATACAGCATCCAGAATAGCTGCAATTGAGATAGTTCATTCTTTCTGCCACAATCCATCTAGTTTGTTTTTTATGTGTAATAAAAAATACATAGCATGAAATTCATTATTTTTACAGGTTTTATGTGTACAATTCAGTGGCATTAAGTACATTCACACTGTTGTGTAACCATCACCATCCATTTTTCTCTAGAACTCTTTCCATTTAAATTTTGCCAGGCCCAGAGAGGTGAATTCAGTGGGGATATAGAGACTCTGCCCACATCCTTAAAATCTTTAAAGATGGTATTAATGTCTGCAGTTCTTTGCTTAAATTGCTTCTCATTTACTGTTTTAGCCAGGGAAATCATATTCAGAGGCTTTCAGTTGGTTCTTTCTACAATAAGGATTTGGTAGGGACTGAATGTGACACCCCTGGCAAAATTCATATGTTGAAACCCTAATCCCCAGTGTGATGGTATTCGGAGGTGGGGCCTTCGGGAGGTAATTAGATTGTGCAGGTGGAGCCCTCATGAATGGGATTAGTGCCCTTATAAGAAGAGATACAGGAGAGATGATCACTTTTTTCACCATGTTAGGATTATAGCAAGAAGGTACAAACTGGAAAAGGGCCTTCTCACCAGACACTGAATCCATGAGCACCTTGATTTTGGACTCCCCAGCCTTCAGAACTGTAGGAAATATTTGTTGTTTAAGTCATCCATATTATGGCATCCTGTTACAACAGTCTAAGCCAGGGTTCCATAAGGTCAGTGATTATAGTGTATGATCCTTTTCATGTATTGTTGAATTTAGTTTGCTAATATTTAATTGAGAATTTTTGTGTCTATATTCATCAGGGATATTGGCCTGTAATTTTCTTTTTTTGTGGCATTCTTACCTGGTTTTGGTATTAGAGACTTGTAAAATGAGTTTAGAAGCATTCCCTCCTCTTAAGCGTTTTTGGAAAAGTTTGAGGATAGGTATCGAATCTTTGAATGTTTTGTAGAATTCACTGGTGAAGCATCTGGTCCTGAGCTTTTGTTTGTTGGGAGGTTTTTGATTACTGATTCAACCTCCTTACTGGTAATTTGTCTATCCCAATTTTCTATTTCTTCATTGATTCTGTCTTGGAAGATTATCTGTTTCTAAGAATGTATCCATGTCTTCTATGTTGTCCAGTTCATTGGCAAATAATTGTCCATAGAAGTCTCTTATGATCCTTTGTATTTCTCTAGTACCAGCTATAACCTCTCTTGCTAGTTTTACTAACTTGAGCCTTCTCTTTTTGGTAAGTCTAGCTAAAGGTTTGTCAAATTTGTTTATCCTTTCAAAGAACCAACTCTTAGTTTCATTGATTTTTAAATTTTATTTTTAGTTTCTATTTCATTTATTTATGCTGTGATCTTTCTTATTTTTTTCTTTCTACTAACTTTGGGCTTTATTTATTCTTTCCTAGTTCTTTGAGATGTAAAGTTAGTTTATTTGAGATTTTCCTTGTTTCTTGAGGTAAGCTTGTATCATTATGAACTTCCCTATTAGAACATTTTTTGCTGCATCCCATGGATTGTGAATTGTTATAGTTACATTTTCATTTGTCTCAAGGTATTTTCTGATTTCCTCTTTGATTTTTTTTGTTGACCCATTGATTGTTCAGTAGAATGTTGTTTAATTTCTACATATTTGTGATTTTTTTTTTTTTTTTTTTTTAGTTTTCTGCTTGTAATTTTTTTTAGTTTCATGCCATTGTGATCAGAAAAGATGCTTGATAGGATTTCGGTCTTATTAAATCTATTGAGACTTGTTTTGTGGCCTAACATGTGATCTATCCTGGAGAATGTTTCATGTGCACTTGAGAAGCATGAGTATTCTGCTGCTTTGGGATTAAATATTCTGTATTTAGCTATTAAGTCCATCTGGTCTAATGTGTGGTTTAGGCCAATGTTTCCTTATTGATGTTCTATCTGGATGGTCTATCCATTGATGTAAGTAGGGTGTTAAAGCACACTACAATTATTGATGCAGACAATTTCTTCCTTTAGATCTGCTAATATTTGTTTTATATGTAGGTGCACAAATATAATTTTTATATCCTGGGTTGGGTTGACTGCTTTTTCAACAGGTAATGCCCTTTGTCTTTTATAGTCTTTGTTGTAAAGTCTGTTTTTTCTGGTATAAGTATAGTTACACCAATTTTCTCTTCATTTTTATTACATGGAATATTTATTTAATCTCTTCCCTTTCAGTCTAGGTGTGTCCTTACTTCTGCAGAGTTTCTTTTAAGCAGTATATAGATGAGTCTTGTTTTTTTAAGTCCACTCAGCTTCTCTGTGTCTTTTGATTAGAGACTTTACATTTAAAGTAATTTTTTATATTTATTTTATTTTATTTTATTTTATTTTCAATGTTTATTTATTTCTGAGACAGAGACAGAGCATGAGTGGGGGAGGGGCAGAAAGGAAGGAAGACACAGAATCAGAAGCAGGCTCCAGGCTCTGAGCTGTCAGCACAGAGCCCGACGCAGGGCTCGAAATCACAAACCATGAGATCATGACCTGAGCTGAAGTTGGTTGCTCAACCGACTGAGCCACCCAGGTGCCCCAAAGTAATTTTTTAAATTTTAACTTGTTTTATTTATTTATTTTTTAAATTTACATCCAAATTAGTTAGCATATAGTGCAACAATGATTTCAGGAATAGATTCCTTAGTGCCCCTTACCCATTTAGCCCATCCCTCCTCCCACAACCCCTCCTGTAACCCTCAGTTTGTTCTCCATATTTACGAGTCTCTTTTGTTTTGTCTCCCTCCCTGTTTTTATATTATTTTTGCTTCCCTTCCCTAATGTTCATCTATTTTGTCTCTTAAAGTCCTCATATGAGTGAAGTCATATGATTTTTGTCTTTCTCTGACTAATTTCACTTAGCATAATACCCTCCAGTTCCATCCACGTGGTTGCAAATGGCAAGATTTCATTCTTTTTGATTGCTGAGTAAAACTCCATGGTATATATATACCACATCTTCTTTATCCATTCATCCATCGATGGACATTTGGTCTCTTTCCATACTTTGGCTATTGTTGATAGTACTGCTATAAACATGGGGGTGCATGTGTCCCTTTGAAACAGCACACCTGTATCCCGTGGATAAATGCCTAGTAGTGCAATTGCTGGGTCGTCGGGTAGTTCTATTTTTAGTTTTTTGAGGAACCTCCATACTGTTTTCCAGAGTGGCTGCACCAGCCTGCATTCCCAACATTTAAAGTAATTATTGATAGGTATGTACTTATTGCCATTTTGTTAATTGCTTTTCAGCTGGTTTTGTATTTCCTATTTGTTCCTTTTTTCTTCTTTCACTCTTTTCCTCTGTGCTTTAATGACTTTCTTTAGTGTTATGATTAGTTTTTTCCTTTCATTATCTTTTGTGTATCTATAATAGGTTTTTCCTTTATGCTTACCATGTGGTTCACAAATAATAGCCTATAGCCTAATAGCTGTCAGCATGGAGCCTGATGTGAAGCTCGATCTCACAAACTGAGAAATTATGACCTAAGCAGAAATCAAGAGTCAGATGCTTAACTGACTAAACTACCCAGGTGCCCTCCTCCCCCATGTTTTATGTTTTTGATGTCATATTTTATATCTTTTAATTTAGTGTATTTGTTAACTAGTTATTATAGTTATGTTTGTTACGTTTGTCTTTTAACCTTAATCCTAGCTTTATAAATGGTTTGTCTCCTGCTTTTACTATATATTTATTTGCCTTCACCAGTGAGATTTTTAGTTTTATATTTTCTTGTTATTAGTGTGTTTTCTTTTCTGCCTAAAGATATCCCTTTAATATTTCTTGTAAAGTTGGTTTAGTGATGATGAGCTCCTTTAGCTTTTGCTTGCATGGAAAAATCTTTATCTCTCCAATTCTGAATGATAGATTTACTGGGTAGAATATTCTTGGTTGGAAGTTCTCTTTTCTTCAGCACTTTGAATATATCATGCCACTCCCTTCTGGCCTGCATAGTTTCTGCTGAAAAATCAGCCAGTAGTCTTAAGGGGTTCCCTTGTACATATTTTTTTTTTTCTCTTGGTGCATTTAAGACTTTTTCTTTAACTTTTGACATTTTAATTATGATGTGTCTGGATGTGGATCTCTTTGGAGTTTTTTGTCCTTTTCTCTCTTCTCCTTTTGGGACTCCTACACTACTAATGTTATTCTGTTTGATGTTGTTCTGTAAGTCTCCTAATCTATCTTCTCTTTTTAAATTTCCATTTTCTTTTTGTGGCTCTGTTTGAGTGAGTTCCATTGCCTTGTCTTCTTGGTGACTGATCCATTTTTCTGCATCATCTAGCCTGCTGTTGAATCCCTATAGTGTATTTTTCAGTTCAGTTATGTTCTTCAGCTCTGTGACTTCTGTTTAGTTCTTTCTTATATTTTCTACCTCTTTGTTGAAGTTCTCACTGTATTCATCCATTCTTCTCCTGAGTTTGGAGAGCATCTTTATGCCTATTACTTTGAACTCTAGCAGGTAGATTACTTGTTTGCATCTCATTAAGGTCTTTTTCTGAGGTTTTGTCTTGTTCTTTTATTTGGAACATACTTTTACTGTTTCCTCTTTTTCCTTGACTCTTTATGCTTGTTTCTGAGTATAATGCAAACTAGCTACCTGTCCCAGCCTTGAAGGAGGTATCTTACTTTGAAGAAGATAGGAGGTGAAACTTGTTGTTCAACCTTGCCCTAGATCTTATTTGTCTTTGGAATCTTTGTGATTGCCTAAGTAGACTGATTTATTCTTGAGGGATTCCAGTTGACGGTGTGCTAAGACCTGTGATCTCAGTCAGCACCTGGGTTCAGGCTGATTGGAAGCCAGATCCTTAGGCAGCAGCTTTTAACATATGTAAATATATATAGTCCTTTGGCACACAATTGTAGACCCTGCTGACCTCTAGGTCAGGCAATCTGGAGGGTTCTCTTGGGTAAGAGTCATAAAAATCAGGACTTCAGATGAGTGTATAAACCCCTTTCTGGGAAGTACCAGTAAGCTGTGATGAAGTCAAGGGAGGATGCAAAGACGGTGATTCCCTGCCTACATTCCCAGGTAGTGCCTCTGTGGTCTGTAGATATCTGACAAACCTAAAGCCTGTCCATCAGGTTAAAGCTACAGAACAAGTAAATAGGGCTTATCTGCAGGCAGTCAGGGGTTGTGTTTTGGTCAGTTTTCTACGTAATGCTCTTGGTATAGTACCTTGCCCTGAAATGTTTTTCTGGTTTTTACAATCCTGTGGTGCCCAGGAACATAAGCCATTTTGGCCACCAGATTAGCCCCTCTGGTCACCAGAGTCAGGTATTCCACAGGTGCTCCCTGTGTGGAGTGTGTTTACCTGCAGGCTTTATCAAGGCTTGGGACAAGTGCTGGGAAAAGGAAATGCCTGTAGCTTTAGTGAGTGGGGATTCTTTTATTTCTGGTTGATACTAGGGAGACCTGTTGCAGCAGCATCTTCAACTGTCAATCTCAACCCATAAAGGGCAACGACCATTGATCTTTTCAAAGATGTCAGGCCTCCTCACCAGTGCCTCCGTGAAAGGAGTATCATCAGGGCCATCCATGTAACAATCAGGTGGTGGTTTCTCCAGTCTCATCACAAATCAATTCCAATTCTAAGATCAGCAGGGCAGATAATGGGAGTAAAAGGGTGAGAGAGAAAGCCAAAAAAAATGGTAGATTTTTAAGTGGGCCACTAGACTTTATCCAAAGGGATATTCTAAAGGGACTTCTGAAAGTTTTTTTTTTTTTAAAAAACTATTGCAAAATAATGTCACACTTAGAGAAAAGTTACAAAAATAGTACAAAAAATTTTCATCTACTTGTTACCCAGATTCCACAAATGTTAACATTTTATTACATTTGCTTTAATCTCTCTCCATATATGTGTACTTACACATGAACACACACATTATTGTTTTTCTAAACCCTTTGAGAGTAAATTGCCCACATGATGCCATTTTACTACTAAATATTTCAGTGTGTACTTCCTAAAAACAAGGATATTGTCTTTCATAATTACAGTGTAATGATCAAGATCAGGAAATTAAGATTGATACAATATTATCTAATCTCAGATTTTATGCAGATTCTACCAAGTCCTTTTAGTGCTCTTTAGGTCAATAGACAATTTTTTTTTTTTTCTTGTCTGGGAACTAATCCAAGATCACATTGGATTTGTTGGATCATATGGTCATTCTGTTTAACATTTTGAAGAACTGCCAAACTGCTTTCCAAAGTGACTATCGTTTTGCATCCCCACCAACAATGTATAAGGGTTTCAATTTCTCCACAGGCTACTAGCACTTGTAATTTTTCTATTCTTTTTTTAAACAAAGTTATGGCCAACCTAGTAGATGTTAATGAGTATCTAATTCTGGTTTTGATTTTCATTTCCCTATTGACTAATGACATTGAACATCTTTTCCTGTACTTGTTGACCACTTTTATATCTTCTTTGAAGAAATGTCTTCAAGTCCTTTGCCCAATTTTTAATTGGTTGTTTGTCTTTTCTATTTGTAACAGCTCTTTGTTATATTCTGATACTAAATTCTTATCAGATATATGATTTGCAAATATTTTCTCCCATTCTGTATATTGTATTTTCACTCTCTTGTGTCCTTTGCTAAACAAAATTTTAAATTTTTGATAAAGCCTACTTAACCCATTTTTCCTTTGCTGCTTATACTTTTCTTATTAGGTCTAAGAAGCCATTGCCAAATCCCAGGTAATGAAGATTTATGTCTATGTTTTCTCCTATGGGTCTTATAGTTTTATGTTTATAATTTAGGTCTTTGATCTATTTTGAGTTAATTTTTATATATTATGTGAGGTAAGGGTCCAACTTTATTCTTTTGCATCTAAATATCCAGTTCTTCCAGCACTATTTGTTGAAGAGACTGTTCTTACCTCATTGAATGATCTTGGCATTCTTGTTGAAAATCATTTGACCCCAGATTTATGGGTTCATTTCTGGATTCTCATGTCCATTCCATTCATTTATATGCTTATTCTTATGTTAGTACCACACTGTTTTGATTAGCAGCTTTGCATTAATTTTTGAAATCAGAAAGTGAGTCCATCAACTTTTATTTTTTTCTCCAAGATTGTTTTGGCTCTTTGAGGTGCTTTACAATTTAATGTGAATTTTAGGATCAACTTTTCCATTCCTGCAAAAATCATTCCTTTTGGGAAGGATTGTGTTGAATCTGTAACTTCTTTTGGGAGGTATTGTTATCTTTATAATATTATGTAATGATGAACGTGGAACATCTTTTCATTTATTTAGGTCTTCTTTAATTTCTTTTTGTAGTTTTCAGCATATAAGCCCAGCACCTCCTTGGTTAAACTGATTCCTAAGTTTTTTTTTTTTTTTGATGCTACTTCACATAGGATTTTTTCTTAATTTCTTTTTTATATAGCTCATTGCCAATGTATAGGGGAAAAAAACTGATCCTGTATTCTGCATCTTTGCTTATTTCACTTATTAGCTCTAAGGTTTTATTTTTCCTGATATTTTAGATATAATCATGTGCCTGTTGCTTGTATTGCAAAAGGGTATTTAGAAATCAAAATCTGGGTGCTAAGTGTATTCACAACTCCTGTGATATAATTGCTTTTAGCATATCTTAGCAGACACTACTGGAAAGTACATACATACCTGCATATCAATATATAATCCTATTGCTGTCTAGGTCTATGTGTTAAAAAGCATGAGTTCTTACTGATACCTCCAATTTCAACCATATTAGTGATACTGGAAACTGAGATTCTGCATGTTTCAAGCAGCAGCCTGCATTGTCACAGAAGCCCCAGGGTGGGAATCAAGAGGTATGCTGTGACCAGTTCTGTGACTAGAGTAAGTGGTATAGAGAGGATTTTGATTTGATACACAAAATGTATTCAATATATTTAGTTTCTGTAATTAACTTTTTCTCTTTGTTTTCTTTTTACCTCTCTGGGCACTCTTAGACTTCTTTAACGGAGTGATCCTCTGGGTTTTGTACCAAGCCCCCTCTTTGCCCATGTAGTGCATTTTCTAGACTACCTCAATGACTTTCATGTCTTTGAGTACCCTTTGTGCAATTGCTTCAGTTCATGTCTTCTGTGCTTCAGATCAGCCTATTCAACTGCACACTGAACAGTTGCACTTGTATGTTCTCCTGATGCTGATATGTCAAAGTTAAAATGTCCTAAACTTGTTCATTATGGCCAAATTTACCCTTTTGCAACAGGGCTCTCTTCCTTTTGCTCAATGGTTCCTAGTTACTGAAACCAGAAATGGGCATTTCCATAGATTTCTCTCTCTCCCTCATCTACAATCAAGTCTTCTTGATTTATTCTCCTAAATATCTCAAATCTGTTTATTCATCTTCATCCTCATGATCACTGTCTTAAGCCAGATTAGTGTTATCCCTTACTTGGATTTCAGCATGCTAATTGGCCTCTGAAACCCATTCTTAGCCTTATAGCCATTTAGAAAATGAGTTCTAAGTTCTAGTCCTGGCTGTGCCACTTTCACCTGTATGATCTTGATCAGGTTGTTTCATTGCTTTAAGGCTCAGTTTCCTTATCTGTGATATAGAGACTGGAATAGTACTTATTTCAGAGGGCACTTGTGAGAAGTATATGAGGGGATATATACAAAGTTCTTAGCATATTGGCTGATTCGTAGTAAATGCTCAGTAAATGTTAGCTATTATCATTATAATCATTCCAGCGTTATTAAAAATCCAGCCTCTGCTATTCCTCCAGTTTCTTCTCTGATTGATTCATTCTACTCAGTTTTTCAGCTTTTCTGAACTTCTTTCAGTTGCTCTAATATCTGATGCTCTCTTCTGCCTCCAGGTCTTTCCTCTGCTCTCTTTTCCTAAAATTCTCTTCTTTATCCTCCTACCTTATTTATCCTTCTTAATTTATGCAACAGTTTCTCTAGGGAATTTTGATTTGGTGTCACTTATTTGTGTCCCAAGAACACTCTAACTTCCATTTTCAGGGATCTTGTCTCACCACACTGGAGTTAACCTGCTTACTTGTTGGTCTACCAAGCCACTGAGTGTAGGGACCAATTTACCTTGTTCGCTATTGCATCTCCAATTCCTAACCTGGATTTATTCAGTGAATGAAAAGATAGTGAATGGGCCACATTACCATTGTCTGTTTTTTTGATCTCCTGCTAGGTAAACTCCTGGTCACAGCTCTGCTTAGCTTCAGGAGTGGGGAGGATTGAAAGGGAAAACTCTCCTTGTATCATATCAGCCATTAGCAGTTGCTGTATTGATGGTCCTCCAATTATTAGCTGATCAGTAACTCCCAGGACTGTTCCTTTACACATGAACACGGGGCTACTTTTCCTGTCTTAGCCTCCGGAATTACTAGTATGATGGCCTTTCTTACCTGGGGAACGTCCTTTGACACTATCACCCTATGATGAAATCTGTTATCTCTAACTTTGAGATTACTCTGCTAAATCTGCCTAGAAATATTAGATTGGATGCATATTCAATATTTCACAATTCCATATGGTTTGTCCTGTAAGCAATTTTGTCCATTGGACACATACCTGAGAAGCTAATTATATTGCAGTGCAGTCTGTGAATAGCTACAGACTGGAAGCATGATGGGGTTGGGCAGGTGGGCCTGGAATGGCTTGAACTTGTGGTGGAAGTAGACCCAGATCAGTGAGATGGAACAGAAGGTAAAAGAAGCTTGATTAGGGTTTTCAATCATTTGGTTCTGCTTAGAAGTGGAATTATTTGGTTCCGAGGTGCTGTGCCTGAAGAGCCCACGGAGGCAAGCCCAAAGGCCACTGTCCATACCCTGAGGCCACTGAAGGAGAAATTTGGCTGCCTCTGAGTGGTAGTCTGGTGGGGAACCGGCTTCACAGCTGCAGGTTCCAAGCAGGGGCACATAAACCCGTCCGCGCTGAAATAAGGAAGCCGCTGAGGGGCAGCAAAGGCTCGCAGATTTCTCCTCACGCTGCTATTCTTTATTGTACTGTAGTTTGCCTTTTTTTTTTTTTTTTTAACGAATTGCTCTCTCTTAAAATTTAGAGTGATTTTATAATCCGAACGAGACTGTATGAACAGAGACCTCGTTTGTCATTTCCTCTCAGAAATATATTTTTTCCTGCCAGAGTTTACTTTTTCTCTATCGCGTCATTTCCAAGAATCCCAGAGCTTTCCCTTGCCCCAGGAAGGCCAGGTCCAGGCCGATCCGAGTGAGGAGCTGGCGAGGCGGGATGGACAGTGGCAGAGCCGGACGTTCGGCGCAGATCCCGCCCCGGGGAGCCGGACCTGGGAGCATCTGGAGCAGGAGCATACCGGGCCTCGGGAACCCCGCCTCGGGCCGATTTTGCAGCTGCTCCGCACCCCCCAGGCTACTACGGTGGAGACACTGATATGATGCCCTGGAAAACACCTTTAAGAACATGGCTTTGGTGGGGGAGGAGATTTGGCGAGAGTCACCAAAGCACACGTCGCAGCTCGCGGGCCCCAGAGAAGTTTGTAAATGTGACCCCTGTGTCTCAATACGAAAACAACTTTCTAAGGTTTCACACTTTCCAGGAAAGGGCGGTGGAGACCTGATATGGGCCAAAGGAACTGTGCGGGGGCCTTTTCGTGGCTCACGAGAGGAGTCAGGCGTAGGTGCGGCAGGTGCTGCGGGCCTGGGAGCGGCGTGCGAGGAGGAGCCCGCAAAGCGCCCTCGCGGGGTCGGGCGGGAGTGCTCCCTGAGGTGACAAGAGGAAGCGGGAGGTGGAGGGTGGAGAGGAGGTCCCGCCCCCACCTCGCTCTCCTCTACGGGAAGTGATGTGGGGCCAGACGGAAAATACCCGCCGAGAACCCAAAAAGGGCCGGCAACGGGTGGACGCGGAGCGCGCGCAAGAGGAGCTGCGTGGGGACAGTGAGGTGGAGCCAGGTGAGCAGGGCGGCTGCGGGAGGTCTGGGAGGCGCTGCTCGGTCCCCGGCGTCCGAGGGGTTCCGATTCAACCCGGAGGGCAGAGCGTGGTAGCCGGCGAGTGGCTGGGTTGGCCCTGGGGCTGGCATTGAAGGCTGCGATTCCTCGTCCCCCTTCTGGGGGTCAGCCTGCCGGAAAAGTTGCTTTGCTTCTCGCAGGCGCGCGGCACAGACCCTACGTTGACAACCGCCGGGGGTGGGGGACAGCTTGGGCGACGTGCTGCCTAGGTGCAGTTACAGGTTGGCACGGGGCTGAAGTCACCTCCGGGTGGCACCCGGCGCGAGCGTCCCCGTCAGTGTCGAAGGAAACTTCTGGCAGGAGAGGAGTAAAGTCCGAGACCTCCTGCACTGCCCATAGTTCTTCCTCTCTCCTGTTGTTTTCAGTTTGATTACTTAACGTCTTTACACCCTTGTTGGTGAGGGTCTGGGCAGCAAACTGGCTGGGTGCTAGAAGGTTCTCCTGTCAGTCAGACCAAAAACCCTACCTGGTGACAGGCCCTTGGGTCTTGACTGGAGGTAGGACTGAAGGACAGGTTTTGGTAACTATTGCCAAATCCTTATCTCTCTCCCAGTAGATCACCAATTAAGCAAAGTCAGGCCTGAAATGAAGGAAACCTTGTGAGCCCTTAACTTCATCTTCCCGGCCTTTTGGCTCCTGCTGGCCACATGGCCTCAGAATGTTCTGCCTTGGGTTTTCTTCCTTATCTCTTTGGGCTAACAGCTGTTTTTTATGACTCCATGGATTTTCACTTTATGTTTGGCTCATCGCTCAGAGTTGGGGAAGGGGGAGTAGTGTTATGCTATATGATTTCTGTAATTATTGCTGATTTAATTTGTTGGTAGTCCATTGTTGCTATCCCCTTCACTGTTTTCTGCCTTCTTAAAAACTTGCTTTAGAGGGAAAACAGTCTGGAAAACTGTTCTGCAGATGATTAGAACTTAAGAAAGGTTAATAAAATGCTGAAAGAACTGGACTGAAGATCATTCTTTCTGTTAGTTTTCACCTACTTTCTAACTTTCCTTCCTTCCTTTCTTCCTCTTTCTTTCTTTCTCTCTTTCTTTCTTTCTTTCTTTCTTCTTCCCTTTCTTTCTTAAATTACATGGCTTGCCTTGACTTTTAATTTTGATGAAGTATAATTAATTTTCTCTTTTGTTGTTTGTGCTTTTAGTGTCAAATCTAAGAAAGAACTTCCGAATCTAAGGTCATGAAGATTTATGCCTGTGTTTTTTTTCTAAGAGTTTTATAGCTTTAGCTCTTATATTTCAATCTTTGATTCATTTTAAGTTTATTTTTGTGTATGGTGTGAGGCAGGGGTCTAATTTAATCCTTTTGCATGTGGATATCCAATTCTCCCGTCACAATTTGTTGAAAATATTATTTTTTTCCCCTTTGAATGGTCTTGGCACTTCTATTGACAATCAGTTGGCTGTTCATATGGGGTTTATTTCTAGAGTCTTAATTCTATT
Source organism: Panthera uncia (assembly GCF_023721935.1). Taxonomy (NCBI): domain Eukaryota; kingdom Metazoa; phylum Chordata; class Mammalia; order Carnivora; family Felidae; genus Panthera; species Panthera uncia. The sequence continues at coordinate 95,864,637 of NW_026057582.1, read as the reverse complement.
CCATTGATCTATTTGTCTATCCTTATGCTAGTATCATACTATCTTTATTATTGTAGTTATGTGGTAGGTTTTGAGGTTGGGAAGTGTGAGGTCCTCCCATTTTGTTCTTCTTTTTTTGAAATTGTTCTGTCTGTCCTGGGTCTCTTGAATTTTCATATGAATTTTAAGATCAGCTTCTCAATATCGGTATCTTTGGTTTTAGAACAGATTTTAAGGGTTTTGAAGTGCGCCACAATCTCTAGGAACCAGAGTCTTGATTTCCCCCTCCCAAATCTGCTTCCACTTGGTCTTTCCCATCTCAGTCAATGGCAACTTTACTCTTCTAGATTCTCACACTAAATATTCTGGAGTCACCTGATTCCTTTCTTTTTCTCATTCCCACCTCTAATCCTTCAGTAAATCTCACTGGTTCTACTTTGAGAAAATGTAATATATATGGGATAAAAACCATTTCTCACCATTTCCACTGCTTCTACCAAGATCCTATCATTTCTGTCACCTGGATTACTGCAAAAGCCTCCTGCAGGGCCACTCTGCTTTCACCGTCACCACTCTACAGTCAACATAGCAGCCAGAGTTCATTATGCCACTCACTCCTCTGTTCACAACTGTCCAGTGGCTTTTTTTTTTTTTTTTTTTTTTTTTTTATCTCAGAAGAAAAAAATCCTCATCATGGTCTGCAAGCCTCTGATGTGGTGTGTGGCTTCATCTTCCATTATCCTCCTCTTTGCTTGTTCTGCTTCACCCATACCTTAAGACCTTTGCATTTGCTCTTTCCTCTGCCTGGAATGTTCTTCCTTCAGATGTCTGCATGGCTTTCTCACTCATTTAATCCAAGTCAAAGATCATTTCTTTAGAAAGGCTTTCCTGAACCATCCCATCTAAAATAGCATCCTTCACCCCACCTATCATTTTTTGCCCCCTAAGAAAACCTTAGTTTTCTTTTCTTTAGAGTATCTATAGCACTGTCATTACACACACACACACACACACACACACACACACACACACAACTGTTGTTTCCCACTGTTAGAATAGGCTTCATGAAGATCATGAATTTGTCTTGTTCTATGGTGTGCATAGCACCTAGAATGGGTTTTTGGCACATATTAAGCTGTGAAAAAATATGTGTTGAAAGAATGAAAAGGGAATGAGAGACTGAGAAATGGAGATCATTCTACTGTTGCTTCCTCTCTGTTCCTTCACACTTCACCTAAGAGAAGCAATGTCTGTAGTCACTTGAACATCTCCTATGTCTCCCCTGTTCTATCCTCCTATTCCCCCCAAGAGAATAGCTTTGGATTCTTATCACAGTGGCAGTGGGGAGCCCTCTTCTCTGTAGCTGGGCAGACTGTGTGGAGGCATTCAGTACCTGTCTCCAGGGATACCATTTCTTGTGCTGAATTCAAATTCAAGAAAATGGAATTCATTTCTTGATGAATATTTTGCACTATAGTGAATTAATCCTTCTCTGGCTTCTAACTGAAATTGCGATTCTGAGACACATTTTGGCATTTAATTACCTAACTACTTTAGACTGGAAACTGTTTATGTATATGTTGTCATACACGTCTTATGGCTAGATTGTAATATCCTGGAGGCAGAGCATGACTTCGGCTTACTTTTTGAGTCTTATACTGCAAGGTATCTTAGATAAAAGAAATGTTCAATAATAAACTCTTGCTGAATGTACCAGTAAGTTAATGAATAAACCTGGATTTATTTTTATCATTGGAAACTTCTAGTCCATACATTTAATTTTTTAGCCAATAGCTATAAATATCTTGTTTTAGTTCATCTTATCCTGCTGCTTCTGATAGAGCAATATTGGCTGCAGTTGAACAGGGTTTCCTGCTGCCATTTCTCAGTGAGAATTAAAGTACTTCGCCTAGAGAGTATGGTAATTAATCTTATAAGTTATTTAAAAATTGAATCAACCTTCAGTTATTTAAACTATATCTATATTTGCAAAATATGGAAAAGGATTATTTTTACATATACATGGGATATATATAAATATATTTTCCCTAATAAATTATGTTTGAAACCTCCCCCCAAAATAAGACAGAGGTTGCATATTTCAAGTCTGAGCCCCTAACTAGATGGGGGGAATCCTCTCACAATGTAAACATACATCAAATAAGCATGAAGTACACTTTAAATGTCTTGGAATTTTATATGTCAATTATACCTCAATAAAGCTAAATTAAAAACAAATGTGAACTCCTAGGAAGCAAGATTGTGTTGCCATTATTAAAACAAGATTGCCTTCTGAAGAGAGTAATTTTTCCCTTTCACTGATTTCGCTTTTTATGCCTTGTGCAGTTTTTGCTTGGATCACATTTATTCTTCTGCCTCTTGATGAGGAAGTTTAAGTTTATGATCTGGTTTCCCTTGAGCTGATTACCTTGGGAGCAGACCTGAGCACTGAATTGGAGGAAGAGATAAAGGCTTTGTAATTAACTTTATGTCCAGAGAGGGAGATATGTGGAGCAGTGAGCATCCAGCTTGTTTGGCCTCCTGTCTTGTCATGCAGCACAGAAGGCACACCACATTCTCTTCTTGTATTATTGAGGTCTACTAACACTCATATTTTATTTACTGTTAACTAAAATTTGATGCCTTGCTTACTCAAAAAGAAAGTTGAAAGTTATTTCTCCTTTTATTTATTTTTGTCTCTATGTGTGTTACTCTTTAAAAAAATTTTTTTAAATAAAAAAGTGTTTGGCATGGAACCCTACATGGGGCTTGAGCCCCTGACCCTGAGATCAAGGCCTGAGCTAAGATCAAGAATCAGCTGTTTAACCAACTGAGCCACCCAGGCACCCCTCCTTATGTGTTATTCTTGAGAAGTCCTCCCATTTAGTGCCTCAGACACCTCAGAAGTACTCACATATATGGAATCAGACTTTTGTTTCTTAAAATTGAACTTTTGATGTGGGGTTGGAGGTAGGGTGCTAGATTTAGCAAGTAAAAAAAAAAAAAAGAAATTTGCATCTTGAATAAACAATGAATACTTTCTTACTATAAGTATGTTGCATAAATACTTATACTAAAAAACTTGTTTTTTTTTTAATGTTTTCATTTATTTTTGAGACAGAGAGAGACAGAGCATGAATAGCAGAGGGGCAGAGAGAGAGGGAAACACAGAATCCGAAGCAGGCTCCAGGCTCTGAGCTGTCAGCACAGAGCCTGATGCAGGGCTCGAACTCCCAGACTGTGAGATCATGACCTGAGCTGAAGTCAGACACTCAACTGACTGAGCCACCCAGGTGCCCCCCAAAAACTTGTTTTTATGAAATGCAAATTTAACTGGGTATCTTGTATTTAATCTGGTAACTCTAGTCTGGTAAACCCATGTTTATGTGTAGGAAATGCATTGATCATGATAATGTCCAAACAATGACTGAGCTATGGCTCGTTCTGGTGACCATACATGTGTTTATCTTAAAGACAGAGAGGGGGTGCCTGGCTGGCTCAGTCGGTGGAGTGTGTGACTATTGATCTCAGAGTTGTGGGTTTGAGCCCCAAGTTGGGTGTAGATTACTTAAAAAAATAAAATCTTTAAGGACAGAGAGGACTCATAAACTCAAGGAGTATAAGAAATGGAAGGAATTTGAAGAAGATTGAGTTTTACTTTAGTCTTTTGTAATTAAGGAAATTCATATCCGCAGACATTAAGTGACTTTGTAAGATCACAGAGTTACTGGCAGAGTCAGGACTGAAATTCCAGGCACAGTGGTTGGTCTACTGCATAATGTCTTCCATAAGATATCTGTTACTTTGTAAGTTTCTTTCTTTCCTTTTCTTTTCTTTCTTTCTTTCTTTCTTTCTTTCTTTCTTTCTTTCTTTTTTCTTTCTAGATTTTCAAGTTGACCCTTAATCACTTTTTTTTTTTAATTCCAGTATAGTTAACATACAGTGTTATATTAGTTTCAGGTGCACGATTTAGTGATTCAACAATTCCCACCCTTAATCACTTGTGTTGTCATTCTCCCATGATCACTCCCTTATCATGCTGTCCCTTCCAGTCCCCAGATCCAAATGTGGCAGGCACATGAGACACCCTTGTCTTTTCTCTGAGATCCATATGACTGTTGAAAGCCACCATTTGGTTGTATTCCCTGTGACAATGCCAGAAAGCTTGTCATTCAATGTATTTTTATTCCTTTTGAGGTCTTGTTAATATTTTTGTCCCTTAAAATTTTTTATTATAAGATATTTTGATGCTTTTTTAAGTCCACAACAACCAAGTGTTGTCTTACTGACAACCTGCTTGCTTTGTGGCCTACTCCTATGAAACCTCTCACCCCCTGGCCTTGTGGCAGAACAAATATGGAAGATATATGGTAAGGACAAATGTGTTAGATAGATAGAGGTGACTTACCCTTTAGAGATGTGTTGTTGTAAAACACTGGGTTATTTTTTTATTATTTAAAACTTATGTGTACCTATTTAAGAAAGCAGCTTTGAAAATGAACATGCTTCCTCTGCCACTAGAATGCCATATTTCAGAGCCACTAATCTTGTTTTTTCATGGGTTAATTGATTAATTCATATAAAGCCTTACCAGCTGCCAGGTCAAAGCATAATAATAAAATTGGTTGCCAAGAGACTGAAAAATCTGTTCATTTTTATTAACTGCAGTTCATCCATCCTACCCTGATCCCACCACATGGTTGGCTGGTCAAATCTTATCTGGGTATGACTGGTTACTTATCTCCTGTGTATTTGTATCATTAAGAACAAAGACAGGGTCTCAGCTAACTAAACTTTATGATAAGGCATTTTTATTCTTGTTATACTAGCCCTAATATGGGGAGGAATAAGACATATAGAAATAGGTCATGACTTAAATGTTGTTTTTGAGATACCCAAGAATTTAATTTTTTTTATTAAAAAAATTTTTTTTTGAATGTTTTATTATTTATTTTTGAGAGAGAGACAGAGACAGAGAGACAGAGTGAGAGTGGGAGAGGGGCAGAGAGAGAGAGGGAGGCAGAATCCAAAGCAGGCTTCAGGCTCTGAGCTGTCAGTACAGAGCCTGATATGGGGCTCAAACTCACAAGCTGTGAGATCATGACCTGAGCAGAAGTTGAATGCTTAGTCGACTGAGCCACCCAAGCGCCCCTTAGATACCCAAGAATTTTAAAATTTAATCTATGGTGGTGATCAGGATTTCTTTGTTTCTTAAAATGTGATTAATTTTCAACGTTTTTTATTTTTTATTTTTTTTATTTTTGGGACAGAGAGAGACAGAGCATGAACGGGGGAGGGGCAGAGAGAGAGGGAGACACAGAATCGGAAACAGGCTCCAGGCTCCGAGCCATCAGCCCAGAGCCTGATGCGGGGCTTGAACTCACAGACCGTGAGATCGTGACCTGGCTGAAGTCGGACGCTTAACCGACTGCGCCACCCAGGCGCCCCAAAATGTGATTAATTTTCATAATGAATCTCACTACTACAAGGGAATGACTCCAAGAATGAGTAAAAAGGTCTAGCAGCCCTTGAAAAGATAAGGCATTGTTCCAGTCAGTTACTAGAGACCAAATGTGGCCAAACAAGCTACTGGCTGTTCCTGACTAGGCTTCCATTGTCAGGGGTAAGGTCAAGTCTCCATCGCCCTGCTCTGCTTAGGCACAGAAAGCGATGAAGTGGGTTTTGGTGCTTCTTCAGGGAGTGACTCATACCTGTGTTCTGGAACTCCTGTGTGAATGTGGAGGAGCCAACATAGCTGGGAACTAATAGGCTGGGTTTTAGTCTCTAATATGGCTGACAATTTACTATGTGATATTGCACCAGGGGTTCTCAGGGCTGATTTGACCCCCTCCTCCCCTGAGGACTCTTGACAATGTCTAGAGATAGTTTTGGTTGTCAGAGCTGGGGGGTTACTACTGGCATTTAATGGATAGAGGCACAGGACAGCCCCTCAGGACAAAGGATTGTCCTGCCCAAAATGTTCATGGTGCCAAGGCTGAGAAGCCCTGCCTTAGACAAATCACTGAATCTCCCTGGCCTGCAGTTTCCTGACTGACATGTTCTCTCCATCACGAAAAGTTAACTAAGCATGACTCCACCATTGTTGTATTTGTCACCTCTCCCTTACCCTGATTCTAAGTCATTAAATGTGGAATAGGGCCCAGGTATTGATACTGGTTTTAAGTCCCCACAAAGGATTCTGATGTGCAGTTGGACTGAGAAACCACTGCCCTCAGGGATCACATGGGAGGAGATCCTTGTAGAAGTACCAGGTGGACCGTTTGAGAGGAATGGACCCTGTGGGGACAGCTGTCAGTAGCAAGTCTGCCACATGACTCAGCATAGGTGGAAGCCTGCTAGAAACCCACAGCATTGTGACTGAAGTCTTGGCCTCTAAATTCCTCAGAGACCTGTGCTCTTGCACCTATGCATGATGAGCTCTCAGCTGACTGAGAGTGTCTGCTCCCCAAATTTCCAGCCGGTAACCATACCCTTGTTTCAGATTTGCCTGGGACATTAGGGTTTTCTAAGGAAAGTGTAAGAGTGGACAGTGTCTTCATTAACACCTTCATTAACTGTAGCTTCTCTGAAAGGTTAAAAGTCAACAACAGAAACTCCCTACCCTGAGTCATCAGCCCATTTTGCCACCCAGGTAAGGACACCACATTTATTAAACTTACAGCATCACGTAATTCAAGGGCTGGTAAGCACTCTAGAAACCAGCTAACCTCAGAGATTCAGAAGAGGTTCAGATTGATGACAGAGAAGGTTCTAGAAGACAGGCCTGTCAGCTGTTTCTCCACTGTGTTCTTTCCATGTCCCTATGGTAATCATTCTTGATTGTAACCAGGTGTAAGATGGGCAAGACAAAATTGTGTTTTTGTTGTTTAAACGAAGTGACTTTCCGATAGAATTTTAACAACCAGTGTCTTTCCTTGACTGTTCTGAAATATCACAGGAAGTGAAACAAGTATATTATGATTTTTTTAAGTTTATTTATTTATTTTGAGAGAGCAAGAGAGAGCACGAGCATGGGAGGGCCAGAGAGAGAGGGAGAGAGAGAGAATCCTAAGCAGGCTCTGCACTTTCAGCATGGAGCCCAATGCAGGGCTTGAACCCACGAATGTAAGATCATGACCTGAGCTGAAACCAAGAGTTGGACATTTAACTGAGTGAGCCACCCAGGTATATTATGATTTTAACTTAAGTTAAAGCTGTCCAGAAACATATGAGTGCCTGCTATGGGTATGTGCCAGCTGTGAGTTAAAGGCCACCATCATTTCTTCTGTATATGGCTGCTTTTCTGGTCCCATTCTTGCCCCCCACTCCCTGCTCCTGCCACAGACCATTCCTTGCAAAAAGCTGGTGATCTTTAAAAATCTAAATCAGATCATATCTTCCTTCTCTTTTAAATTTCCCTGCTATTTGCTACTGCGGTTGGTATAAGGTTCAAATGTTCTGACCATGGTCTGTAGAGGTCTCCATGATCTGGGCCCTGCTGGACTCCATGACCTCAGCTCATCCCTATGCCTTCATCTTTCAGCCTCATCTTCCTTTCTGTTCCTTGGAAATGCCAAGCACATTCCTTCTTCAGAACGTCTTGCCCTCAATGTGTTTTTCTCCAGATCTTCATGTGACTGTTTCCTTGGCATCATTCAGACTTAATTTCAAATATTACCCCATCAAAGAGGTGGGTGATGGGGGCAGATGGGTGGCTCAGTCAGTTAAGTGTCCGACTCTTGGTTTCGGCTCAGGTCATGATATCACGGTTAGTGAGATTGAGCCCTGCATTAGGCTGCAGGCTGACGGCGTGGAGCCTGCTTGGGATTCTCTCTCTCCCTCTTTGTCTGCCCCTCACTGGCTCGTGTGTACACACATTCTCTCTCTTTATCTCAAAATAAATAAACTAAAAAAAAAAAAAAAAAGAGGTGGGTGATGACTTTCACCCTGATGACTATTAAAAGTAGCCTCTGGTCACTCACTATCCTATGATTGTGTTATTGTCTTCATGGTATTTATTACTGTTTGAAATTATTTTATCCTTATGTTCACTTATTTATTGTCTCTCTTTGCATGCTAAAATGTTCTCTCAATGAGGACAGGAACTTTGTTTTGTGAACTACTATGTGTTTAACACCTAGAATCATACCTGGTACATGACAGATGCTAAGTTAATGAATGAATGACAGAAAGCAAGCAGTTGGTGTTAGAGAAGATTGCTTTACAGATTCAGTCCTATGAAATTCCTGTATTTCTTACCTGTTGGCCTTTATTTTATTCTTTAAACTGAAACTAGAACAGTAGTTTATTAATACATGAGAATTGGAATTGTTAAGCAGACTGGATTCTTTGAGAACTAATGTACTTGCTTCCTGTAGTAAAACTCCATGCGGAGCAAATATAATAGAAGAAAGCTACTTGGTAAGCACAGACTCAGGGCACAGGGACTTAGAAATCAAAAATATCTTGCTGGAAGAGGCCCGAAAGATCACCGTGGTAATGGTTCCTCACAACTGGCTGCCTGTGAAGATCACACAGGGGGATTTATTAAAACATACTCACACAAAGCCACACATTTTTCAGTCTCTCCTTTGGAAATACTGATTCATTAGTTTGCAGTCAGGACTGAGGAATCCATGTGTCCTTTAAAATGCTGCCAAAATTGGGGTTCTTGGGTGGCTAAGTCAGTTAATCATCTGACTTTCGCTCAGGTCATGATCTCCTGGTTCATGGGTTCAAGCCCTGCATTGGGCTCTGTGCTGACAGCTCAGAGCCTGGGACCTGCTTTGGATTCTGTGTCTCCCTTTCTCTCTGTCCCCCTCCTGCTCACACTCTGTCTGTCTCAAAAATAAATAAACATGAAAAAAATTTTAAATGCTGCCAAAATGATTGATGGTATATGACCAGGTTTGGGAGCTAGTGACTGAGCCCACCCCTGTTTCCAGGTAAGTAAACTGAGGCTCAGAGAGATCAAGTGCTTTACTCAGGGTCACACATCGGGTGAGCAGGGAGATGGCACTCAAATCTCCCAGGCTTCTCTCCTTGCTGTTCGCAAAATATTGCAGCAAAGATTCTCAGGTTCAGAGGCAATACCACTTCAGAAATTGCTGGTTTATTACTTTTTTCTTTATTTACTTGTAACTAAGCAGTCTGGTGTCACACAGGAAATGCATACAGCATAGTTTTCCTTTTTTACCACCAAGTGTCAAATCAATTTGATTTCAGATTCTGGGGCTGCAGAATGACCATCAGAGTGTGGTTCTGGGACCAACACCATCAGCGTGACCTGGAACGTATTAGAAATGCAGATTCTCAGTCCAGACCTACTGGATCTGAAACTCTGGAGGCAGGGCCCACAGTCTGTTATTTTAAAGCCATCCAGAAGATTCTGACACACACTCAAGTTTGAGAACCACTGTCCATAGGTACATTTTGTGGTCCAACCTCTAGTTAAAGCAGCTGGCCTCAGCCTTTTAGTTGGTGACTCTTTAACATCAAGGCCTCAACTAAAACTAGTCATCTGCTTTCTTTGGTGACATTTATTCAAAACAGGGCCTAGTGTTATAAATCTTCATCAGAATGACATACACAAGAAAGGAGGGGGAGCGATTAATTATTGAGCACCTGCTGTGTGCGAGGAACCATGTTTGAGGCGATTACTTATCTCATTTAATTCCCACCACCATTCTGCTAGGTCGGTATTATTATCCTTATTTTACAGATTGGGAATTTGAGGCTGGTAGAGGTTAAACAAGATCTTCCCTACAGGTTGACACAATTATAGTTATAATTGTGCATTTTGCTCTCTGTTGTCTCCCTAGAAAAGCTGCTCTCAAACTTTATTATAGATAACTGGGAATCCCCTGGGAAGCTTGCATTTATAAATGTAAATTCCCTAGTCTCTTTCTCAGATCCTAATTTAGAGGCCTGGATGGAAGCCAGGACTTTGGATTTTCATGAAGTACTCTAGGTGATTCTGCTATCAGTGGGCTGCAGACCATGCTTGGTGAAATCCTGTCCTGGCTCCAACCCCAGTGGTTGGAACTGGGTGCTCCTCAAGGTTTTGATGAGATTGTGTGGGTCTCCAGTGTTTCATGCACTCACAGGCCTTGGGCACCTTGTTAGGGATGTTGGCAGAACAATATGAGCATGGGAGGAGGGAGTTTGGGAGCCAGTATAAAGTAGTGTCTTACATTTCTGCTCTACCTCTCACAGGGTTCACAGGCCATGTTTTGGTTTGGTGTAACTTGATCCTTCCTGTTATCTACCCAAACTGTGCAACTTTTCTCATAGCAACTTCACCCTTGTGTTGATGGGGTACACAGTTGTGAGCAATTTCCTCCAGGCTGTAATTAATATCTATCGAATAATGAGGTCAGAAATGGTGTTTCATCTGTTTGATGATAACATAGATCCCTTATTTTTCAGGGATGGAGTTGGCATATTTAATGAATGAGTTGTCAATCCATTAGGACACTGAGTGATTTGGTTCCATTATGAAGGAAAAAAGTAAGATGCAAATTAAAAAGAATGTCAGGTGTGATGCCTGATGGCTGTCTTGGTGGGGTGGCTTGCTGATTGGTCCATAGGTTTGGAAGCAGCTACTGACATAAATACCCCAGGTCTCCCATAGTATAAAAAAGATGCATGTGTCAAAAGATGGCAAGAACCTCCTAGGACTTTGCCTAGTGGAGAAATTAGCAATATTGAAATACTAAATTTCTCTAATATGTCTTAGTTCCTAAAATAAAATTGTGTAGGGCAAGGGCAGAAGGAAATTCACAAAAGCACACATTTCAGTCTCCTGAGATCTACTGTATATAAGGCAAGTTATTTTTGCCAGTAAGAAAATAACCAAGTTACAGGGTAGGTATCTAAGCATGATTTGCCACTGATATTAGAGTGGGTAATAATATGTAACTAGTACAGTAGCTAGAGCTACCACTTATTGAGAGCTTGTTATGTGTCAGGAAGTATACAAACATTCTCTCATTTAATTCTCACCAGACTTTCAAAGTAGATATTATCCTTTATTTTACAGATGATGAAGAAAGCTCAGAAGGATTAGGTAATCTTCTCAGGGCTGGGACTGAGGTGTGCAGGGGTACAAGACTGTCAGTGCTAAAACTAAGATAATCCTGGGGAAACTGAGGTGGTTGGTTACCCTGAGTGTCACCCAGTGCACTGACCCACAGTTGATAGTTAGGAAGTAAGCCCAAAGGGTTCTGAGGGGTCAGACAGATGCCTCGTATTGAAACTTGCCGATCTGCCTCACAGAGAGGTTTTCAGGACATTTCTGGGCGCCCAGTTTCCTCCATTTTACATGCAGTTTTAATAAGCTTGATTATTTGGTTTCCAGGTGCCTTGTCAATTAGAAACTGAACACTGGAAGGAGAAGGGGTTATTCTAGAAAGGCACAGGGATTACTATGGTGAGGGACATCTGGCTGAAGGTGGGAGCAAGGAGAATGAAGTATAAATGAGTAAAAGATGAAATCAATGCAGTGGTCAGGAGGCATTTATTACAGGGGAAAACATACCTTAAAAATAGCTATTATTGGGGCGCCTGGGTGGCGCAGTCGGTTAAGCGTCCGACTTCAGCCAGGTCACGATCTCGCGGTCCGTGAGTTCGAGCCCTGCGTCAGGCTCTGGACTGATGGCTCGGAGCCTGGAGCCTGTTTCCGATTCTGTGTCTCCCTCTCTCTCTGCCCCTCCCCCGTTCATGCTCTGTCTCTCTCTGTCCCAAAAATAAATAAAAAACGTTGAAAAAAAATTTTTAAAAAATAGCTATTATTGAGCACTATGTGCTGAACACTAGTTTAAGCGCTTATAGGTATCACATAATTCAGTTTTTGCAAAATAATCCCATTATTATCTGTTCCACAGATGAGGAAACTGAGGCACAGAGAGGTCACACAGCCAGTGAGTGGTAAAGCTGAGATTCAAAGTCTCCAGAGCCCAGATCCTCAACATCCTGCTTCATTGTAGGTCCTAGATGCTGAGGAGATAGCACAAGTCAGTGGTGTTTATTGTGATGTCCTGAATTATCTAAGAAAAAAATTAAAGCATGGACATTACATTTTATAGTAGTTCCCCCCCCTTATCTGTGGGGAATATGTCCTAAGACCCCCCATGGATGGCTGAAACCGTGGATAGTACTAAACCCTATATATACTATGTTTTTTCCTATACATATATACCTGTGATAAAGTTTAATTTATAAATTAGGTACAGTAAGAGATTAACAACAATAAGTAATAATAAAATAGAACAATTATAACAATATACTGAATAGAAGTTATGTGAACATGGTGTCTCTCTCTCAAGATATCTTATTGTGCTGCACTCATCCTTCTTGTGATGATTTGAGATGATAAAATGCCTATACAATGAGATGCAGTGAAGTGAATGACATAGGCTTTGTGATGTAGCATTTGGCAACTATTGGCCTACTGACGAATCATTAGGGATCATCTGCTTCTGGGCCATTACAGACCCCACATTCCTGAAGCCCTGGAAAACAAAACCATGGATGGGGTCGGTGTACTACTGTATTTTGTATTAATTAATTTTTTTAAATTTTATCAAGGTTATACATGGACATAGTGCTATGGGCCTGTTACAAAAAAAAAACATCAGTTCCTCCCCACCCCCGCCAGCTCATTTCCTGCTCCCCAGAGATGACTGCTTTCAATTCTTTTTAGTAAGATGACTCTTGCTGGTAGTTACATCCCTTGTCTCTAAATGACATACTGATATTTCTGTGGTCAGTTTTCAGTTTTAGGCATTATTTAAATGCCTATGCCTAGACACTTTACCATGGAAGAAGAGAATGTTAACTCATTTCCCCACCTCCCTCTACCACACACGCCTGCCTCTACCACACGTGTACGCCATTTCCGTCCCTCCTCTCAACACTTACGAAATAGTTTTAGTCAGATCAGTATGTCCTGGGCTTGTTGTCTTTATCTTTAGGCCTTCCCTCCGGGGCTGGGCAGATTCTCCAGAGAAGAACATTTGAACCACCTGCCTGTGGAGAATGCCTGCATTCTGGAAGTTCCAGCATGTAGGCAGGGGTGGAGGTATATCAGTATTTAGAGGATTAGGACCTAAGTAGACTTCCACTGTTTTTAGCCTTAACTTTACCCTCCCTTTACCTCCGGGAGTGTTTCTACAGAATCTGTGATGAGTTCCTTTTTGGCTTTCCCTAGTGGCAGATAAGGGGCCACCTTTCCCAGGTCTGCTGTTCAGTTACCTCTTATCCATTTACTTTCTAGCTTCCCCATTTTGTAACTGTTCTTTCCACTCACTTTGTCTTTGTTTGTGTCTAAAAGAATAAAACCCAGCTTTTTATCGTTATGTTAATGAGATTTGGGGAGGTAGCAGAACTAAGGTGTGTGTTTAGTGTGCCATCTTTATCCTGATGTCAAAGTCATTTCAGAAAGCTTTCACTGTAGAGGAGGTAAAAAAAGTTTGTGTTGCTCTAATGGGAAGATCAATAGTTCTATAAAAAATGGAAGCTTTACTTGATACTCAAAGTGTATTTCTGGGACTAGAACCATCAGTATTACCTGGGCATCACCTGGGTGCTTGTTAGGGAGAGTCATGGGCCCTACCCAAACTTACTGAATCAAAATTAGCATTTTCACAAAATCTCTAGGAGAGTCCTATGCATTCTGAAGGTTGAGAAGTGCTAATATGAAACTTTACTCAACTCCTACTGTAGTTAGGATAAGTTAATTCTAATGAGTTTTAATCTGGGATTTAAAAGTCTTGGTACATTACCTTAATAAATTATTCTCTGAATTCTAGAGGTTGCTGTAAGATAATATAGAGGAGTAAGTTTTCATGAAAATGTACCTTTTCTCCCTTAATAAACCATGTCTGTAAATCTGAGTCAATATCAGATGTGAACCAAAAATTCCATGCCATTTGCCACGAGAGATGTCAGACTGGTTATGTTCAGGCTTTTTTAGTTGCCCACAGTTCTTGAGGTTGGTGATAAGATTTTATAGATGGGCTAGGTTGAGTTTTCAGTCACACATCAAGCTGCCAAAGTGAGAGGGTGGCTTCCCCTAGAGGCAAAGGATAGATTAATTAGTTTATGCCCAGCATCTGACCCAGTGAAAGTATATGCTCAGCAAGTGACTGTGGGATGAGTGAACTAAAGAAGATACAATTCTTGTCTTCAAGATATTCACCAACCAACACAAAATAAATTGGATGTCACCATACAGGGTTGACCAGCTCTAGGAAACCATAAGCACAGAGAAGAGGCATCTAACTTAGCATTGCTGGCACAAAGAGGCAAAGGGCTATATGTCTTGATGAACCAAGCTTGGATGGTTTAGAGCAGTGGCTCCCAGTTTAATGTGTATTAGAATCACTTGGTGGGCTTGTTAAAACACAGACCCTCTGGCCATCCTGACAATTTATGATTCAGTAGGCCTGGGGTGGGCCTAAGGATGTGCATTTCTAACCATGTCCCAGGTGATGCTGATGATACTGATTTCACATTTTGAAAACCACAGGTTTTAGAGAATTATAAATAGTTCTTGTGGCTGGAGTCGGGGGACCAGGAATTGTAGGTGATACTGAAAGCAGAAGTCTAAGAAGTAGGGACTCCATTGTGGAGGTTGTGGAGAGTCATTGACAGGTTTTATAGAGGAGAGTGATGGTTACCCATTTGCAGTTTGGAAAGATCATTTTGGTGTGGTGTGGAGGATGGATCAATGGGGCCAGAAAACCAAGTAAGTGGTTGATCATAGCCATACGGATGAGAAAAAATAAAAACTTGGAATAAAGGTGGGATGAAGAAAGATCCCTGGGACTTGGTGGCCAGATGGAAGTGGGAGGGGAAGTGAAGGGAGGAGTCAATTCGGACCATCAGATTTCTGGCTGGGTAGGTGTTGGGATTGTGTTACTCAAGACACAGTCAGAGAAGGCTGCCTAAAGCAGAGTCTGGGAAAGAAGAGCAAAGGAGGTAAGTTGAAGGAAGGACATGTTGAATTTGAAATGCTAGAAGAAATCTGGGTGGACCCTTCAGTAGACAGTTTTATTTATGAGTCTGGAGGCCAAGAGCCGGAGGCTGGTAAATCATCCAGCCCCATACTTTCTGCCACTTTGATTTGATCTCCTGTGTTGCTTGTTTGGATCAGGCATTGAATTTGTGAAGAAACAGTGTTAGTATAATTTTTAAGGGCCTGGAGAATGCAATACTTTAAAAGATTCTTTCTCAAGAAAACAAATGTTCTAGTCTTTTGACTGGAAGAAAACAGAGTTCGTACTAGTCTTCTTACATTAGAAGAGGTTAATACAGCTGCCTTCTGCTGAAAGGCCAGTGGAATTGGGTTTTAGTAAGCTTGAAAGGAGCAAAATCACTTGACTGGTCTGCAGGCCATATGACAAACAGCTGAGACTAATTAGCTGGATTGTGGGTTTTTACAGAGATGCCTGATTTTGAAAGTTGATGGAGCAGACTGCTTTTCAAAAGATTCTTTTGAAAAACTTTTATAAGTAGACGATTCTGACTTTAATATTTCTCTTTACATCACATAGACAAAAAGTAATCTTTTTGAAGAGGACATGTAATTGGAAGTTGTCTAATTGTTGAAGTTTGGGAACAGCATTTCTAAAGTTTTAGAAGAACACCCAACGATTTATACTCCATCAGGTATAGTTTTGTGTTTATCTTTGTTTTTTGTTTTTTGTTTTTTGGGTTTTTTTTGGAGAGGTTTTGAAAATTGCCAGGCCAATTTTCCTGTACTTAGAGTATATGCAATTTGACATAGAATACCATTGCACATATTAACTTTTTTTTTTTAAACCGAAGACTTCAAGACACCTGCTAAATTTTGGGGGTGTGGTTTGAAAGTTGCATTTTCCATTACCAGAGAATGGGTATGAATACTGACTGCATTTTTCCTTTCTTTTCTGTGCTTCAATAAAGTAACAAAGGTTTTTTTCTCAGTTAATATATTGAATAAGGGAGCTGATTAAGGACTTGAATTTGCTTCCAGAGTCTTGCTCATCCTCTGAGGGTTTTATTCACAAACATTCATGCTTATTGGGATTTTGTTGTTAATATTGTTAATAGCTTTAATGGAGGAAAGCTTTATGTAAGGACGTGTTTTTGTATAAGGTATATTTCTTCTATAAATTAAATTTGCCCCCGAATGTTAATTTTGTTTGATTTGGCAGTGGCATTGTGGTTATGTAAGGAAAGGTCCATATATTTTAGAGATGCTTAGTGATAGTATACAGGAGTGAAAGATCTGGGGACAGGTCTGCTGGGAAGTTGCTTACACAGTTCTCTCTACTTCTGGATATGAACTAGTTTGCAAGGACTGCTGTCACAAAGCACTGCAAACTGGGTGGCTCCAACAGCAGACCTTTATTCTATCAGGTCCAGGTGTCAGCAGGGGTTCATTCCTTCTGAGGGCTGTGAGGAAGAATCTGTTCCAAGCCCCTCCTTGGCTTATTGAAGGCCAAGTCTCCCTGTGTCTCATCTTGTAGCCTTCGCTCTGTGTGTCCTTCTGTGAAGAAGGAACCTGGATACAGACATGCAGGTCATGCAGCTGATTGGTATCAAGGCAGTCTCCTCACCTCCGCTCCAGGGTGCTGACCATCACCTTCTTTTGTTTTCTTTGCTGCAAGTTCAAGCTTTTCTCCTAGCAGTGAATCCAGAGCTCCTATGATCACACATCACCGTGGGAAAGAACCTTGATTAAAAGTTGACTTTCTCTGTCTAGATTCTTGGATTATAAATACAAAAAAATAAAAAAATATCTTGGGGAGGAGAGTTTATTCATGAGGCGTCTTATCCATAGAACATCCAGGTTGGATTTAGTACATTCCAAAGGAGTTTATCCCCATCTTGGTTGCTTTCTGTCTCTTACTGCTTTCTCCTTGTCCTTTCCAGTATTGAGTGACCCAGAAGCCATTAGAATACAAACAACAGTTTTTTTCTTTTTCACTTGCTGCGCCCACAAGACAGGAACTGTGGCAGAAAATGCTGATGAAACCTTGCGGCCTGCAGGATGGCACCATAGCAACCAAGATCTGTGCATGTGTTAGCAGGTCCCAGAACCCAGGGCTGACTCTGCTGATGTTCCAGCTTCTGCCCTCTCTAGACCCTCAGTACCTGCGAGCTCAAAGAGGAGATGCTTGCCACTTCCCTCTGTTTCTGTTTTCTCTGTTTAGGATTAAAGCTTCCTGAGATATCTGTTCACTTTTGCTTTCATTCCTTTCCTCTTCCCTCTGAACTGGGTTGATTTATAGATAGAGCTCCAGGCATAGCATACCTGATAGCTGATGAGTCACATAAAGCCCGTTAAAAACAAAAGCTGATTTTCGCAGAAGCCTTAATTCATTTGTTCTGTCTTTGCAAGAGGACGTCTTCCTGCTTGCTTCTGTGCTCCTGGTGTTGCTGCGGTATGGCTGGGGCCCTGTCCTCTCAGCAGTGGTGGGTTCCTTGAGGGTTGGAGGGTTGGGAGAACATGAGTGAGATCAGGGTGCTGCTCAGGAGATGAGTTTGCATCACTGCTGGTTCTCTGGAGGCAGGAGTCACTTTGCTGAAATACAGATACAGCTTATCCTTCCAAGAGCGGAGTGCATCAATTTTTGTTTGTTTGTTTGGTTTTCCCCATTTCATACTCTATTAGGCATCTCTTCTCTCTGATGTAATCTGAGCAGGGAACATTTAGCTATGAATGCTAGATTGGATGGATCCCTGCTTTCACAAGAAGGAGGAAGTCCAGATTTCTATAAGCTGGCACCTCTGTACTTTGGTGACTATGGACTACTGTTGAAAAAAATCTCCTTCCTAGTGTCCTTCTTGGTCTCTCTTTATTCTCAAGAGTCGTCTTCTCTCTCTTATGGCCTTAAGAAATCAATTCTGTTGATCACTCTAAAATCCATTTGTTAACACTGATTTTTCTTTGGAACCTTACTCTGTTTTCCAAATGCCAATTAAACACAACTCCCTGGAAGTCCATCATGTCTAAGGGACATTTAATTGGTCCTCTGCAATGTAGTAGAGTGTGTCTGCGTTCAAATCTTGGCTCCACCGCTTACTGGTTGAGTGACCTTGGAGAAGTTATTTAACCTTTCTGTGTATCAGTCTTCTCATCTGAAAATTAGAGCCCTCATAAGGTTGTTGTGAGGATTAAATGAGTCGGGATTTTAAAGGGCTTAGAAAAGTGCTCAGTGTTAGTTATCATTTCAAATTGTTTTTGCCTGTTTTCGTTAATGATTATAGCATTCATTCTGTTACCAAAGGAAAAGTTTGGGTTAACTCCTATACCAGTCAATTGAGAAGTGAAACTGATTTTTCTACTTCATAAATATATCTTGAATTAATCCTTGCCTCTTCATTCCCACTGTCACTGACAGAAGTCAAATCCCTACCTCTCCCATCCCTTCCTGACCCTATGTTGTATATTCCCAGTTTCTGCGTGGCTGTCCGAAAGATCTCTCTAAGGCACACACCTCATGCTCCTCCCCTTCACAAAAGTCTTCAGTGGCTTTCCATTGCCCAGATGATAACACAGACTCTTTATGTTATGGAAGACTCCTTTCAGGCAGGCCTAGGGGGTTGCAGAGTCTGTCCCACCTTTGTAACCTCTGTCTGGGCACCTCCTCCAATCCCCATGCACTGGTCTAGCCATCCATTTACTTAGGTCCTCTAAGTGCACCATACCCTTCTCCTTATACCTCTGCAAGTACAAATGCCTTCTACTCCACTCCCATCCTCTCAGACTGTCTGTCACCCAGGACTTGCTCCCCTTTCATGGCTGTAGGCCTTGTCTGGTTTTGTACTTTGAATGCCAGACAGCCCTTAGCTAATTCCATCAACAGTGATTTGCACCTTTCAGATCGGCATCAATGATCATTTTGTTGATAGTTTCTGTTATCTTTAAAGGGTGATGCTTATTTGCCATGTGAAGTCCTTTACCACATCCTTCTGTGAACTGTGTGATTTTTGTCCCTTCACTTGTGTCACTTGTCCCTTTGTGTACCAGTTTTAGTCCTTGGCTTGGATGCTGCTCTGCGAAGTTTTCCCGATTCCCCCACGAGGCATTCTGGGCTCTCCTTCTAGCCCTTTCTGCCCCAGCCCTCCCACCTACCCAGCATACTGTGCATATTTCTATTACAGTTCTTGTTTCACTGAAACATTGCATCTTGTTCACTGAATGTTTTACTGTTCATTTCCACAGAGTGCTTCTTTTAGACTATTATTCTTCCAGAGCAATGTTCTCAGTCCTTCACATAGTGGTGAGCACATGGCATGTTCTCAGTGCTTGCTTATTAAATGCATGATGTTTAAACTGAGGTGCTTATAGGCTGCTGCCTGAATTTAATCATCAGAACCAGCTCTCCCTCCTCAGTGACTTCAAGCTTCTCTGGTATACCTTTTGATTGTTGCCATAGGCCATTCTACTTATCAAATTTTGAGATTATTAACACCTTTTGGGTTGGTATGTATGTCATTTTTCATTTAATTTCAGTTATATGTAAGGGACATTTTGTGGAGTTTCTTGGGAAGTACTTCCATACCTGACCCAAGTAGTACTACCCTTCCCCATATCCTCCTGTGCTTTGTAATTTTTGTCGTTCACATTTGTCAGTTGAGCCAAGTTTATTTTTCTCTAAAACACTTAAATGTTCTGTTTAAAAAAAAAAGATTTTGCCCTTGTCTAGTCTTTAATAGTTCTTAAAAATGTGTAAAAACTAAAAGTGATTAAGGGTTTGTAGAAATCACCAAATGAAAACCCACTTTTTTTTTTTTTTTTAATGCTGTTGTAAAACTTGTTCACTGCTGGCAGTGGCTTGGGAGCTCTTTAGAGTCAGGTATAGACTCCAATACTATATTTTTTTGTGATATTTAATGTGCTTTTATTAGAAATAAGACTCTAGAGCTTTGTTACAGAGTTGCTTGCTGATTTCTATTTCTTTTGCATAAGTGTCCCTTTTCATTTCTAGATATACCTTGTCTAACATCCTTGGTCAAATAGATGCACTTCATGGAGTTAAATGAAATGAAAGAGATGTTAGGATAATTGCATAGGCCATCCTAAATAGAGTTTAGAATTTGTAGAATTTAGAAATGTAGTTTCAAAGTGATATGATCACTCATTTACTAGCAGAGGGAGATGGCAGATTTGGGTAGGGCCTCAAGCATAGCCCGAGGCAAGAAAGATGAGGAACCTGTTTGATACTCATCTTCAGTCATTTCTCCAAGTATCTGGAAAGGACCTTGTCTTTTTTTTTTTTTTAACTGTAGCCTCCTGGGTTGTATGTGTATATGGGCAGTGGGGTAGGATGGGGGCAGTGTGTGGATGGGGGTCCATGGATCCTTCAGCTTTTTTTTTCCTCTCCTGTTCTACACCATTGGACTAGAGTGCTCTTCCCCAGAGAATGCTAGCCTTATATGTACTGTTTAGGACTGCACAGTACTTAGAGAACTTCTGCATCCCAAGTCCCCAAACCCCTCATCTACTTCTCAGAAACCTTCCCTAACCCACCTGATCCATATCAGGGTTAAGTGTTAATCTCATGGGATCCTTCCATTATGCCTACGATAGGTAATAACCATACTTAGCATCTTGTTTCGGTCGTCCCTGTCTTCTATTAGATGGTAAACTCTCTGAGGGCAAGTGCTGTATCTGTCTTATTTGCATTTCTATCCCCTTGCACAGCATGCAGTGGGTACTCACCTATTAAGGGATTATAGGACTCTTTATTCATTTGTAAAGACAGAACCTGCTCCGACTTTTCCAGAGGTACAAACCCTCTTGATGCAGCCTGGCAAAAAATCAGGTTTGCTCACCCCACCTTATTTATTTATTTTTTTTTGTAATTTAAGAGTGAGTGTAAGAGAATGTGAGTGGGGGAGAGGGTCAGAGAGAGAGAGAGAGAGAGAGAGAGAGAGAGAGAATGAATGAATGAGAATATCCCAAGCAGGCTCCATACTCAGCCTGGAGCCCGATGTGGGGCTTGATCCCACGACCCTGGGATCATGACCTGAGCCAAAATTAAGAGTTAAACACTCAACCGACTGAGCCACCCCAGCTTTAAGCAAGAGGAAATGCCAATATTTTCCCCTCTGTCTCCACATTGTTTGTACTATATCATCATTGGGGCTAGTCTTACTTAGATTCTGAACCACGGTTTTGAGGCATGGCCTGACCCCTCTGACTGATAATGTTGAGTTATAGAACGTATATAAGTAGCATTTTGTATTTCTCTAAAATGCCTATTTTTGAAATGTTATACCTCTAATTGGTGAGTTATAATGGGGGAGCTTGAGCTCTAGTGCTTAAAATCAATAATAGTTTTGAAAAGAAAATTTGAAAGGTAGTTAATGACTTTCTGATATTTCTGTAGGGAGTGAAACACTATTTCACTTGAAAAACTTTCTATAATAATTACTTCTGCCTCTAAGACACTGCATCTTAAGTAAACTTTTTTTATTTAGCTTCAAAAGAGCAACTTTATATAAATGTTATGTGTTACATTTGAAGATTAGTTTTGGGTAATCACCTCAAATACCTGGTACTTACTAGATATTTCATTTTTTATTCTTTCAAATAAATATGAGTGACTCTGAGAACTATGGCCTTTCCTGTACCCCTCCCAGGATGAGAATGACCTGGGTAGAGAGTATAAATTTAAAAATCATGAAGGTTAGAGAAGAAAAAAAAAAACAACTAGAAAGATCAAAGTCACAATAAATGCAAAAGCTTGTCAATTACTTGCTTAAAAGAAGCATTACATAATTTGCATAATTACAAATAAACACCAGATTGAAAGAAGCATTACATAATTTTCCCAATAGATGCCAGAACAAACTTGATAAAACTGATACTCATTTGTAATACTTATTCTTAGAAAACTAGGAATAGATGGAGAACTTCCTTATCCTGATCAAGCATCTACCAAAAATCTATAGCAAATGTAATTATTTATTTATTTATTTATTTTGAGGGAAAGAGCAACAGCACCTGGGAGAAAAGGGCAGAGAGAGAAGAAGAGAGAGAGAATCCTAAGCAGGCTCCCTACAGTTAGCACAGAGCCTGATGTGGGGATGGAACCCATGAAGCGTGAGATCATGACCTGAGTCAAAATCAAGAGTTGGATTCTTAACTGACTGAGCCACCCAGGTGCCCCAGAAAATGTTATTCTTAATGGTAAAATGTTAGAATCAAGACAGGACTGTCTATTAAATACTTTGGGACATCCTAACTGGAACATATAGAAGATATATACATTTTTAAAAGATGTCATAATAGTGACAAAAATATAAAGTATCCATAAGTCTGAAGATTTATAAAGTCTTTATGAAGATAATTTATTTATTGATAGCATTTTTAAAAACAAAGAAGGCCTAAATAAATGGGAACAGTAAAATGTACATGCACAGGTATGTTCAATATTGTGAATATGTCAGTCTTCTCAATTTGATCCATAGATTTTTCATGCAGTACCAATCAGAATTCCCATAGGGTTTTTGAGGAACTTAGATAAAAGTGTGAGAGGTTAAGAATGTCCACAGTAAGGTGGAGGAGACTGGACCTCCCAGATACTAAGTTGTACAGATGATCCTTGACTTAGGATGCTTGGACTTAGGAGTTTTGACTTTATAATGTGAAAGCGATACACATTCAGTTGAACTGCACTTTGAATATTGAATTGTGATCTTAGGCTAGGGATGTGGTAGGAAGCTCTCTTCTGATGCTGGGTAGCCAGAGTGAGCCTCAGCTCCCACTTGGCCACATTCACAAGGGTAAACAACTGATACACTTAAAACCATTCTGTACCCAGATAACCACTCAGTTTTTCACTTTCAGTACAGTATTCAATTACATGAAATATTCAACATTTTATTATAGACTAGGCTTTGTGTTAGATGATTTTGCCCAATTGTAGGCTAATGAAAGTGTTCTGAACATGCTTAAGGTAGGCTAGGCTAAACTTTTTTTGTATTTAATTTTTTAAATGTTTATTTTATTTTTGATAGAGAGAGAGAGAGAGAGAGAGAGAGAGAGAGAACGAGAGGGAGGGAGGGAGGGGCAGAGAGAGAGAGGGAGACATAGGATCCACAGCAGGCTCCAGGCTCTGAGTTGTCAGCACAGAGCCCGATACGGGGCTCGAACCTATGAACTGTGAGATCATGACCTGAGCCAAAGTCGGACACCCAACTGACTGAGCCACCCAGGCACCCCTAGGCTAAGCTTTGAAGTTCAGTAGATGAGGTGTATTAAGTGTGTTTGTGATTTGAGATATTTTCAGTTTGCAAGGGGTTTATTAGGACATAACCCTATCGTAAGTTGAGGGATACCTGTTTAATGAAATCATAGTGATTAAGGCCTTGTGACATTGGCCCAGGGATAGTAAAAATGATCAAGGAACAAAAGAGCCCAGAAACAAGCCCTTATAGAGTGAATCACTAGGGAAAGGATAGTTTTTTCTTTTTTTTCAGTGAATGGTACTATGACAATTAGATATCCTTCAGGGAAAAATAATGAAATTGGATCCCTACATATACCTTAAAATGTTTTCAACAGATTACAGACTTAAATGTGAAAGGTAACATGTTTAGGAAAATAATGTAGAAGAACATCTTTATCACTTTAGGCAAAGAAGGATTTCTTTTGACCAGTTAAAGAGCCATTAAAAAAGTGAAAAGATGAACTACGAACAGGAAGAAGATAGTTGCAACATCTGTAACTGACAAAGGACTACTATCTGGAATATGTGAAGAACTCTTGCAAGTCCATAAGAAGATAACCCAGAGGAAAAATACGGAGAGGACATAAATATGTTTCCAGAAGAAGAAATTGAATGGCCAACAAATTAAAAAATATGCTCAACGACGTTTGCAGTCAGAGAAATGCTAATTTAGGTAACAGTATGTTACTATTTTGAAAAGTCTTACAACAAACAGCAGATCTTGGTGAAGATGTGAAGTTGGGAGTGTAAAACAACTGCATTGGACGATTATTTGGCATTATCTTGTATTCTTGAGCAGGCACATACCCAAGTCCCAGGAATTTGACTTTTTGGTGTTTACCCTAGAGCAGAGCTTCCTCTCTCATATGCCCTGAATTGGCTGAGATGGGTTGAGATATTTGAAGCCCTCTTCCCCCAGGATGGGTGAGTAGATTCTGGCATTGCTGGAGCCCCCAAATCTGTTGCCTTTGATCATGAGCATTTGCTTCAGCTTGTCATACAAATAGCAGGGAAGAGGTTGGAAAACACTTTTCTAGACAAACTCTTGCTAGCATGTATCAGGAGATGTGCACACACATATTTATAGCAATACAATATTGTTCCAAATGAGAACAAAAACATGGAGGATATGGTTTAGTTCCGCTAATTCTCATCTGAAAACCCACAGGCATTAAGTAATTAGAGAAGGGTTTTGGCATGTCATTTCTTAACATCAGCGGTAAAAGCGGTAATAATTGCAAGCCAAGTGAGACAGGAAGAGAAAGAAGCTGAAGGAAAATTATGTGTTTTTTTCTGGCCAGTGTGTGTTTTCATCGACATGTAGTCAGATGAGTGGTATATGATGATGGGCAAGGTCTGAGTTTTGAAACAGAACAGATGCCTTAATGATGGCTCCCCGAAGGAGAGAAAGTGGTGGAGGCAAAGTGACATCCAGCTATCTTCCCTGATATTTCCCTCTTACTCCCTGCCAGATAAAGTACCATACAACAGGGGCATGATGTCTGCAAACAAAATTTTGTCAGAACAGCAGGGACTGGCCATCATGTTCCATGTAATTTTCTTTGGCTGAGAATCCCTGCTGTGATCCTTGGTCTTATGTGTTCCCTCTCCTGTGGTGGGTACAGGCCTGGCCTTCTTTTTTGACCTTTCACCATTGGTTCTTCTGCCTCTATACCAAGGACAGACATAAATGTGGGACCATAGGGAATGGAGAGGGTTTTTGGCATTTCTCTGTGGTGCAACTTTCCTAATCCAAATCTCATCATCTTTCCCCTCCAAAAACCTGATCCCCACCACAGAAACCTTATGTCCACTCCAACTTTTTCCCTTCCCCCATTTCAATGGCCTCTTTCTGTCTGCAATACTACTTCACCCACTGTGATTCTTTGGAGTGCTTTGTCTGCTGCTTTCTCTTCAACCCACTGTGGCGCTGCATTATATTTTTAAATTAATGTCTCTTGGGCTCCTTCCATCTCATTCCCACTGCTGGTGCCTCTATCTAGGCTCTCATCTTTAAAGAGTGAGAAGTGATACAAGGGACAGCTGCTACCATGAGTCCACTTATCTTTCTCATTTGTCATGGCGAAACCCTGGACTCTGAACCTAGAATCAGAGAATAGAATGTTTTCTCAGAGACCATGGAGTTGAAACCTTATTTGATATTTGAGGAAACAAGGCCTAGAGAGGGATGGTAGTAGATAGTATTAGAGATAGTAGCAGAGCCAGAACTAGAAACCCATCCACTGACAGGTTAGTCGTTCAGCCCTCTTCAACTTGACACATTATCTCTTAAGCATTCCTTTGAATTCATAATTACTTGTCTTCTGTCTCTCTGACTAAATTTTTAGGTGAAGAATTATTTCTTAGTCTTATTTGTAGCCTTTTCAGTATTTAACAGGGCTTCTCAATACTTGTTAAATTGAAGTCAGACCATGCCCTTGTACCACACATACGGTCTTCCCTATTCCTGACCACCTCACTAAATCCTTCTTGGCTTGGAAGGTATTCAGCTCAGGCCCTGGTTCCTGCTTGAAGCCTTGGCCAGATAGTTTCCCCACCTTTTCTGACCTCCCAGAGTCTACTTGTCTTGTAAACCACCATCTTACTGTACCTAGCAGTTTATAGTTTATAAAATACATTCATGTAATGTATCCTTTAATACCAACAATAATCTTGCTAGATAAATATTCCCATATTGAGGAAACAGTCTCGGAGAGGTTATGTGACTTGCCATAGGTCATACAGCAAGGAAGTATGTAACAGAGTTCAGGTCTTCTGACTTTATGCCCTTTGCACTTTTGATGTCCTGTGCTGGGTGGTCTATGTGGCATACTAGACACTTTGCTTCCTGATAATCTTATTTTTCCTGTGTTGAAAATGAATTCATTTTATTTCCTCACTCCAGTACCAACTTCTTGAGGGGAGTGGCTGGGTCACATATTTCTTTCATGCCATTCATAGTTGCTAGCACAGTACTGGGCAACATAGAAGTTAGGTATGGTTAAGTTGAAAACAAATACAACTTAATTTACCAAAAAAGACCAGCTTTCACTGGAGTTCCAAGACCCTTTTTGAGTCACCCCTGAATGAAATCAGCAATGAACAGAGGGAACCAGAGGAAGGAAGAGGCTGTTAGAGAAAGCCAGATGGTAGACATAATTAGCAGTTGGGCGACAGCTGGCCTGTTGTCAGTCTGGTGATGAGGGGTGGTAGACCAGCAATACACAAGACCATCCTCAGGAATTGTGCAATTTTTCTGAAGACTTTAGACACTTTCATGAGAAAGGAGAGAAGTACTTAGAAGTAGCATAATACCCATACAAATTAAGCAGATAGAGCACTCCTACAAATTGAGAAAATGTTGGTTAAAGAAATATCCAGAGTAGGATGTGGCTTATGAAGACAGGTTTCCAGGGTGAGAGTGGAGTGGGTAGAGAAGCATTTGGCTTGGTTTGTGATCATTCCTTTACTACCTGAGGCTGTGAGAAAAGGGATATATAGGTAAGCATGTTTCCTTTAAAACAACTTTCCTTCCGTTTTCCCTTCTATGGCAATCAGTAGGGCCTCACCCCTGAGCCCTGGTGTCAGAAGAGAAGCGAGCTCAAATAATCACACATCATCTGTGCATAGAGATGTGTTGTGATGACTAAATCCATGGATATCTCTGGGACTTTCTCATTTCACATATTCTTGTGCATTTGCCCCATAGATTAGTGAGATGGTTCAGAAATTCCACTACTTGGACAACCTAACTATATTTCTAAACTATATTAATTTTTCTCAAAAGGATCACAAAAATGCACTAACATCACATGCCCCACATTTTGGTTTGGAAATCACACTGCATCTCCTGAGTTCTGTAGCATTTTGCATCTGAATAAAATGTAAAACCTCTTCTGCTAGAATGTATATGAAAGATGTCCAGTGTCCTGATGGTAGAAGCCTACACATGTTCTTTTATGAGCTTCTGTCTCTTAAGGGAACATAAAATTAAATCATTTTAGATTAGTAGTAATAGAACTTTAACATCTGTTCCTTCCTGTGTCAAAATGTCCACAGTGTAGAATTACTTAATAGGAGCTGAAGGAATGTGTATGTCAACTACTCAGAGATGCCAGCAATTAAGGGAAATTATTTCAAATCAGAAATTGTAATTTATACGCAGTAGACTCTGAAATGTAAGTATGTCAAACCTTTTCTGTGACATTCATATATGAATTTTTAAGGTAATTTCTCATTAAAAATTGATTAATATCATTGGGGTTTATTTTCAATGCTTGATACCTATACAGCAATTGTATTTTTATGTGATGTGCAAATGTATATGGGAAAGTTCTAATTTAAAAAGGATACCAGGGGCACCTGGGTGGCTTAGTCAGTTAAGTGTCCAAGTCTTGATTTCAGTTCAGGTCATGATCTCATGGTTTGTGAGTTGGAGCTGCAAGTTCAGGCTCCTCTCTCTTTGCTTCCCTTCCTCCCTCCTTCCCTCTTTCTTTCTCTCAAAATAAACTAAAAAAAAAAAAAAGATACCATTGGTAACACTGTTTTTTGTCTTTTTTTTTTTAATGGAAGCATAATTCCTGAGGTCTAAACATTCAACTTAAAAACTTTTACAGTCAAACTTGTGGGTATGTGGAAGTTAACTTTATATTTAAAAAGTTGACTTATTAAAATGATTATGGAATTGTGAGATTGATTGTCATGGTGGCTTATAAAAACTTTTTCTTACTACTTTACAGTTACCTCTCATATATGTAGAATCTCATTTCATCATCATTAAAAATTTTAATATCACTTGTTTCTTTAATGTCCTCCAAGCACTCAAAAAAATTTCTAAAGTTGTTGCTTATCAATTTCTTAAAAATTCATGGATACTTACATTCTCATGGTATTTTGTCATGTGCTTTGTGCTCCGCTTGTCTATAATTCTCTTTACCCTATTGACTTGTTCTCTTGCTGATTCACAGTCAACATTTTTATTTTGTGTTAGTAAATTTATATTGAGTTTTTTTTTATCCATTCCTTTTTAAACAAGGTCTTCTAGATTTTTTTCTGAGTGACCATCGTGCCTACTCACTTTAACCCCTATATATTTAGACTCCTGCCTTAAAATATTAGTGAGAGAACAGAGACTTGGTTCCCATAGTGCCCTTAGGCTTGGCTGATGACAAAGACAGGTATGGCTTTGGGGAACCAAATGGTAATCTGGACGCTTGGCCTTCCATATGCCCAAGGTAGGAAGAGGAAACTTAGTGAAGGAATCTGGTTGGAACAATTAGGGAGCCTTTGAAATTGGATGGGCTAACAGGAGAGAGCAACCAGATGGAAAAAAATTGCCCTGACTTAGAAGGTAATCTCGCAGGTTTTTGATAAAACAGCAACTACTGAAGGCCTTTTCTAGGTGTTGTCCCTACTGTCTGTAATTAGCTAAAATGTCTCTCCAGTCTCTAGGGCTACATGTTCTCCTGAATTCCTGGGACACTCTTCCACAAATCCATAAACCACTTCTCTCCTTTTTGATCTGTTTCTTACTTTGTTGGTGTTTGACTTTGATGTGACCTTGACCACCTGTCTGGGAACCTCCATTTGTATTTAGCCCCTTGTGTCTTGAATTGGTTCTGTGCCACCTACACATGAGCCTGTGTGCTCAGGGAGCATAAGAAGTTGTTCTTTTCCCATTTTCCCACCACTCCTTTTTCCTTCCCTGGAACTTTTGAATAGTTTAAAGTAGCAACGTTTTCATGACATAGCCATTAGCTGGAACAAAGCATTTTGTGGATAAAATATAATACTAGTAATTTTTCCTGAATTAATAGAAAAAAAATAAAGTTAGAGAAAAACTGAAAATTCTCTCTATCACTATTAAAAATAAACTTTGTGCCTTTTTATGCTACTCTGGTTATAGTTTAGTATAAAGTGGCTTTGGATATAGCACAAAATAATGCATGATCAGTTATTTTAAGTTTGCCATTTCATTGTTTCATTATGTTCCTCTAAACATATGTTGACTTTTTAGGGTTCCACCCCAAGCATAGCTTCTTGAGTCTGTTGAGACTAATCTGGATATATTTTCTGATGGCCTCAGTGTGTCCAATTAGTCCCATTAGCAAGGGATCACCAAGGTAGCTGGTTATAAACATCCATCTAACAATTCTCATTTTCAAGGACACTGGTACCTGTCCCAAGGTGGGGTGTGACGGGTGCTGCCTTTTTGTTCACTTTTGGCCAGTTTGGTGTGGATTTTTCCAGGACTATTTAGACTTAGACCCATAGACCTTCATTTCCTGTAAGTGACCCAATGATCATTGTCTCCAAGACTCTATCTTACCGGCTTACCTTAATTCTCTCAAGCTTTAGGTACCCCTACTTGGAGTTCTTATCAGGGACACCCAGTATATTTTAGGTTTTCCCTCCCAGGTGAGAGGAGTCCTAAGAATGTGGTAAGTGGGGGAGATTTGAGAGGTGGCATCTGAAGGAGATGTTCAGTAGAAAAGCTTAGCAGGCCTTACAAAAATGTGTTGTCGATCTAAGGTGTTTAGGCAGACAGGAAGTGTTTGTGTACAAAGGCAAATGAGATGATTCAGTTGGGTGGAAGGTAGAGCTTTCCTCACTAGTTTCCAAATGTGTGCAAAGGGCTCTTGATAGTCCTTGTGGGGGCCACAGGCTTTGGAGGTCAGGTATCATGTTCATCTTATTAGAATGGTTCCACTTTCATTGGTTTTGTATATTGGAGTGCCATGTAAGATTTCATTTGAAGAAACTTGCTAAAGACAGTTTGCAACTGGCCGGACCAAAGCAATTTTCTGAGGTAGTGAAAGGTTTACTGCAATGACCTGATGTAGGTTTTCTGAGACCCTGTGCAGGAGTATCCAACAGGTTGTGAAGATACTAATCTGCAATAGACAAGAAGTAACCCAAACTTAGAATAGCTCAATCATATTTATAGAAGTCAAACAAGAAGCTCTCCAAACATAAAATCATCTCTACAGTGATCTGTAATCAAATGTTTTGATGCAACATATTGTGTTCATTCTTTATTGCTCAATTGACTGTTGTAATGGGATGGAAGCAAACATGCTAAACAGATGTGCCTCAGCCTTGCTGTCATGTACGGAGAGTGGCTCACATATGCCTCTTTAAATAATTTCACGAGAGTGGACCCAGGGATCTACTCTGAATTTTAAAAAAAGAGAAAGAAAAAGGAGAGAAAAGCCTAGTGCAAATTACAGCCTTCTCCATTAATAACACATTTATAGATATTTCAAGTAACATATATGCTCTAAAGACAGAAGCAAATAACTTAGGCAAGCAGTATAAATGAATAATTTGGATGTCTCTAAATCTGCTATATAACTTGTGTGCCTATACGAGTTTTTATTCCAAATCAAAAAAATAATGATAAAGGTAAAACAGACCTTTGAATAAAAATTTACAGAACTCTTAAAGTACCTCCATGGATCTCAGTGTTCTACATAACACAAAGGCCACAGATTGAATGCCTCATGAATAAGGACTTCAATGCCTTGTTCTTGTATGATGCTTTATGTTCATCTTCTTTAAGATATTATCTTGTACTTATTTTATAAGAAAAATCCAGTTTCTTCACACACCTTTCTCAGAAACAGATAAAGTAGTAAAATGTAAATAAAGGTAATATCAGATTGAAAAACATAACTAGCATACAACTAACAGGGTATATAGATCATTTTCAAACCGTCATGGAACATTCATAAAACTTAAGAAATCCCTCAAAATTTGATATTATGGCAGAACAATTTTGCTGACCCAAGATGCAATAAAATTAGAAATCAACAGCAGTAGCTAAACAGCCAACTGTGATGAGACAGGTTAATTTAGAAATTGGCTGGATGGTTGCAAGTACATTGTAGTTTCTGGGTCCTTTTGCGTAAGTAAATCCAAGGCACACCCCATTCTATAAACAGCTGCTGACAGAAATGCAAACAGTCCTTTCCAAGACTGCACACTGAATGGGTGGAACAAGGAAAGACTTCCTGAGAATCCATAAGAAGTATATCCGATTAGACCTTGTCAATTGGGTGAGTTTCTTTTCTTTCCTTTTGATTCAGCTATTAAAGAATATGATACTTTTTAGGGAACAACTGAACACATGTTCTAAATATATTACTGTAGAAAGTAGACTTGAGAAGGACCCAAAAGACCTATAACCAGCTGTCTGTAACTTACTGACACCCAATGGGCCAGGCTGAGAATCCTCGTGTCATTGTTTGAGTTGTGCTAAACCATCAGGAAATAGCTTGATTTTCTGAGCCTATTTCAATATTCTTTTTATAATTTTTTATTTCAAAAATCTTTAAAATTGAGGTATAATTGACATTCATTGTATTAGTTTCAGGTATACAGCGTAACTTTTCAATTTTTGCATATGTTGCAAAATGATAACCATGGTATGTCTTGTTACCACCTGTCATATATGGTGATAGAATTTTGTGTGATGAGAACTTTTAAGATTTATTCTCTTAGCAAGTTTCAAATATGCAATACAATGTTATTGACTGTATTTGCCATGCTGTATGTTACATCCCCATAACTTATTTATTTCATAACTAGACATTTGTATCTTTTGACTTCCTTCACCCATTTTGCCCTCCTCCACTCCCTGCCTCTGGCAGTCACTGATCTATATTCATGAGCTTGGGGTGTTTTTTTCCCCCCACATATAACTGACATCATGCAGTATTTGTCTTTCTCTGTCTGACTTATTTCACTTAGTATAATATCCTCAAAGTACATTCATCTTGTCACAAATGGCAAGATTTCCTTTTTTATAGCTGAGTAGTATTCCTTTGTGTGTGTGTTATATTTGTGTGTGTGTGTATCGATATCATTTTCTTTATCATTTATCTTTTGACGGATATTTATGTTGTTTCACTATCTTAACTGTTGTAAACAATGCTGCAGTGAACATGGGGTGCATATATCTTTTTGATTTTGTGTTTTTATTTTCTTTTGACAAATACCAGAAGTGGAATTATGGGGTCATATGATTTATTTTTAATTTTTTGAGGACGCTGTATACTGTTTTGCTCAGTGGTTGCACCAATTTACATTCCCACGAACAGTGTACAAGGGCTTCCTTTTCTTCCTATCCTCATCAACACTTGCTATGTCTTAACTTTTTGATAATAATCATTCTAAGAGGTATGAGGTGATATCTCATTGTGGTTTTGATTAGCATTTTCTTTGATGATTAGTGACGATGGACATCTTTTCATGTACTTGGTGGTCATCTCAATGTCTTCTTTGGCAAATGTCTATTCAGGTCCTTGGCTCATTTTTAAATCGGATTATTTGTTTTGTTTTGTTTTTTGGTGTTTTGTTGTAGGACTTCTTTATATATTTTGCATATTAATCCCTTAACAGGTATATGATTTGCAAAAGTTTTTTCCCATTTAATATGTTGGCTTTTTATTTTGTTGATAGTTTCCTTAACGGAGCAGCGTTTTTTAAAAGAAGAAAGTTGGTATATGGTAGGAATATTTACAGCTGTTTAAACTCAGGATGGACTTGTATCAGTATGTTGCCTGTTCATTAACATTATGGGAAAACCAAAACTAGCGCAGTACTGAGAAGAATTTATGTTCCTGAAATGGCTCTATTCCCAGGAATAGATGGGGCAAATCTCTTTTCCTTATTGCAAAAGTAGAAGTCCTTGAAGACAGAGCAGCACTTGAGCTTACTGAGAGGGTCCAATACCTTGACGTTAACATGGCAACTCACTGTGTTATAAGGAAATGTGCATTCGTTGACTGGCATTGTTGGTGTAAGGTCAGTTTTTGCACACACAAATTGGTGTTGGGGAAAAGTACCTGAAAATGAGAGACAGGAAAGCCAGAAAGGGGAAAAGAGAGTAGAGAGGTCATGGCACAGGGGTAATTATTAGAAACAGGGCTGTTAGAACCCAACATGGGGGGTGGTTGAGGGTGGATGTTAGACTGTGGAAAAGAAAACCAGTTATGAAGTGATGGAATCCTGTGTGTGTTAATAAGCCACCATGTACCCAAAGAGCATATTCCTGGGGGCTGAGAACAACCAAGCTCTGATGTGGTCAGCAGGGATGAGGATGTGGGGTAGGTAGGACAAAGGAGAAGTGGAACCATATCTGGAACATCTTAGTAACCATTGTAAGCATCTGTGTGCCAAACCAAGGGTTCAGTTTAGCCTTTGGAGTAGGGCATGTGGGATGGGAGCTCCCAACATTCACAGTTCCTGCAAGTATGTAGGTCATCACAGAACAGTTAAAGTATGGTCCCTGTCCTTTAAGAAATCAGTGAAATGTTTTCACTATACTGTAAAAATCACCCTTATAAACAACATTGAAAATAATATCCTAGTGTGTAATTGGCTGGATCTGGAAGGGCAGAGTGGTATTTATTCTGGACACACTTTACCTACACGGTGAATAATACAGAGTGCTCACATTCTCATTTTTTAAAAAAAGGCAATGATAATGGAGCTCTTCACTTCCCCAGTTATTGTCAACTCAGGGATATTTATCTAATTGTTTTTATTATTTGGACAGTGATCCTCAACAGGTCTTCCTTCTTCTAATTCCTAAATTTTTTCTATCCTAATGTTTTTCTTGGAATGAAAGAAGCATCATTGCTACTTCACAAATTAAAGTTGTTTGCTCCTTGATTTGGCGTGTTTCTCCTGACAGATTAACACCTTTGCTGTGTTGCAGTACATGAAAAACTTGCAGCAGGTGAGAGGCGAGAGAGCCAGGCTGTGCTGGTCAAAGGCCTCACCACACATGTCCCATGTTCTGGGAGGACAAGTATTGGGAGAAGCACCACTGACTCCATTTCTAGGTGAAAAATGTAAAGGTATTGTGTGTTTTGTGACCTTGGAAATGCATATTCCAATATCAACTCCTGCAAGTCTACGTGATTTTTTTATCCTTGCAGTCCTGGCTGGGGTAGCAGTACTGTCATTCGTAGTATTTCTGCCTCTGAGTCCAAGCCCAGAATTTGGTGGCACTCCGACACAGCCAAATGCCATCATTTAGCCTGCGACAGCAGAATTCCTTCTGTCAGCCAGTTGACTTGCAGAGAGCCCACCTTCCAAGTAGCTGAAGTCACTCCTCCTTTTCTATTTTTGGAAAACATTTTCACTCCATTCTTGGAGAGTTTTATAAAGTTTTCAGTGTCATTCTTAAGGTATTGTGGAAAAAGTACCAGGCTTAAAGTTGTAAGATCATTGTTCAAGCTTTAATCTGTTGTAATCATACGAGAGCTGTGACCTACTGATAGCTATTAGGCATTTTGCTACTTATTTTACACAGGTAGGTGGTGGCATCCTGTTGTTTGAATATAGGAGACCCTGACTCCAGTGTTTGTTAACATCATCTTCTATGTGCTTTTAAAAAGCAGCCTCTGTGTCGGAGTAGACTTTACAGATTTTTCACTTCTCTCAGAGTCTTAATTTCCAGCTTCATGGTGTCATTAAGAAGCACATTTAGCCATGGGTTGGACATTGCAGTGACATATGGTTGTGCCCCTTATGGGGCTGCTTTCACATTGTTTGAGATATTACTCAGCAAACCAAACAGCCACTCCTATTGCCATAGTATGGCCTATATTTTACAAACGACCTATTCTACAGTGTGCCCTTTCCTTGTTACCTTGTATCTCTATAAAACAAGAATTACTTATCACAACCATAAGTAATATAACACCCAGTGTTTACTTTCCATAAATTCCTACAAACACTCATATTTTGATCCTAAAAGAGATTCAAGCAATAAACTCTTTTAAGTAAATGAATCAATGGTCTCCATAAATTAAAAAAAAAAAAAAAAAAGCCAGAATTTCATTTGAATCATTCCACAATGGTCTTCCAGAAGAACACTCTCCACTTTCAAGAATAATTCCAATGTCCCCTTCTTTCCTAATGTGTAGTTGCTTGTATTTGTTTACTGGGTTATGTTGCTCACATACTGAAATGATGGTAACATTTCAGAAATGGGTCAACGCCTGGATTGAGACTGTTTATTCTTTATTTACCCTAATACTTCTCTTTAATACTCATAAAGAATTTGCAAATATCTAGAGGAAGATTTTACAAATGAGGAAATGTTTGGATGTCCTGCAAGTTTTTGGAAATGTGTATTTAATCTCATGGTATTTGCAGATCACTTTATTTTTTCTTTGGATAACTTGCTATGCCGGAATAGTACCATCTGCTATAAGTCAGTCTTTTCACTTTGTTTAAATGAGGAGAATGGAATATTCCTATGTAGCAGGTGCATCTATAAATATTAAGCCAAATGATATGCAAATTTAGATTTTTAGCCAGGGACATCTCCCGTTACTGTTAAGGATGGATCCATGATATTCTACAAAACACTGTATTGATAGGAATGTATGTATGAATCATAGGTGATAGGTGAATATCTAATGCAGTTTATAATATTCTGAATTTAGATAAAATCAAACTCATCCTTCAATAAAGTGTCAAGGAAGAGCTAGATTCCAATTTCCTTCTGTTTTTCAAAGCTGTTAGATTTCTACTTAGTTCTCTCTACCCAAGATCTTTTCACAAACAAGACCAGCTACTACTCAGGAGGGCAGAAACCTATCTCCTCATACTTAGACAAGGAATTGAGAAGAGGAAGCCTACGTACATGGAAGGCAGAGGCTGTCTTCTCTTGTGGAAATGGAGCAGTACACATGTTGTTTCTGTAGTGAGAGTGGATGTGTTTCATTCCAGGATGTAGGAATTGCAATGGTCTGAGACCGTTGTAGCCAGGGCTTATTTGGTAAACACAAGTTGACCCCACTCATATCTTGGTACATCTTAAAATGCTTTTTCTACCCTGCCTCACTCTGTATGATTTCTCTTTCCTTTTTCTGCTGTTTCTATTATGTTTGTGCTTCAGAATGCCAGGAATGGGTCAACAGTGGTTCCATAAACAAAACAAAATAAGACAAGCCTCCTGATTTTTAACATTAAAATTTAAAAACACTGATAGACTTTATTGTTCTATGCCAGTCATTGGTACGTGAACATTTTTATCTAGATGAATGCTTGGATAAGGGGATATTAATATGTACGACAGAACATGAGGCGATAGAGTTCCCCAAAATGCTGATGTTTTATGCTTTATCAGAAAAATAGTTACATTCATATGCTCCAGTTTCTACATAGAAATCACTTTGGGCAAGACAAGTGGAATCCATAAGCTCTATAGCAATACTGTAATATTTTATTAACCTAAGAAGTTCAAAATATTTTCCAGTAAAAATTCTGTACATACACCTCGTTTCTCTTTTAAAAGTTTTCTCTTTATTGGCACACCTAGGTGGCTCAGTCAGTTAAGCGTCCAACTCTTGATACTGGCTCAGGTTGTGATCTTGTGGTTGTGAGATGGAGCCCTGTGTCAGGCTCCATGCGGAGCGTGGAGCCTGCCTGGGATTTTCTCTTTCTGTTGTCCTCTTTCCGTCCCTCCCCCCTCTTTCAAAATAAGTATTTTTTTTTTAAGTTTTCTCTTTATTCTCTGTTGAGCTTCACATTTTTCTTCGTTTTGCATCTTTATATGCATGCCACACATGTGGCTTGTGCACATATCGGCAGGGAAAAAGTACTATGGGGATATGAATTTTGATGTCATATTGTGTTATGTTTAGAAAGGAAGATTAAAATATTCACGAGGATTGGCTTTTTTGAAAAACCATAGAGGTGGGTATAGTCATTAGAAGACTATACCTTAGGATGTGTCTAAAAGTGTAAGATTTCCATGGTGAGTATTGGCTCTCCATTGTGCTCAGGCACCAAGCACAGAAAAGGCAGTCAATAAATATTTGATGAATGAAAGAGAGAGTGAATGAGCCAGAAGTATCCTTACAGAGAACTTAAGGCAGCACTACAGAAAATAATCTTGATTTGAGAGAAGAGTACTAAGCTCAAGACCAAACAAGTTTGTAAGGAAATGAAAAACTTCATGATTTTTATGCTGTTTCCACTTTGAAACCACAAGGAAGAAAGACCTAAAGAAAGGATTTACAGGAGATGGTACAAGTATCAAGATACTTAATTGCTTGGATTTACTATGACCAATAAGAGGCAGACAAGCCCTCAGTTTCTGACTTCTCTTCTTGGGGGAACCAATCAGAAGGAAGGGCTTTGTGACAGAGATGCAGAAGTACAGGCCTTTTATCCCAACTTCTCTGAGTCTAAGCCTTGGTTATAAAGCAGTTCATCTCTGTAAGAGCTGGCACCACAGAAGACTTTGGTTCCTGAATCAAAGCCACTGTAACAGGTTCCTGGCTTTTAAGGAAGGAAAGGAATACAGAGAGAACAAAAATCATGATATGTTAGAAAAGGATACAGTGCTAGAATTTAGACTAGGGATCTAGCTCAGTCCCACATCTAACCTGCTGGTTGATTTTGTATTATTCACTTGTCTTTTCTGAGCTTCGTTCAGTTTCCTCTTGTGGAAATTAAAATATTCAACTGACGAACACTCCAGCTCTGAAACTGCCAAAAATCACATAGATAAAACTTAGTGTTAGTTTGGAATGCCAAGATAGATTTTGTGATGGATGAAGACCTCATAAGTGATTGTACCTAAATTGAATGTTTCCTATGATTTTTCTAAAGGTTCAGGTACTGGGTTAAATAAGAATAGATTGTAAAATGACATGCCTTGCTGAAAACTTGATGAGACTATTTGGAATAGTATTGCTAAAGACAAGTTTCAATTATTGAACTCTTAACACAGACCAAGCAATATGCTAAAAGCTTTCTGTAGATAATGTCACTTAATAGCCATTATTATCTCCACTTTATGGTTGGAAGAATGGAGGTTTAAAGAGCAAGGAGTCTCACACAAAGAGTCAAAATCTGAACCCAAGCCTACTTCCCCTCATATTAAGAAAATATCACTCTTTATGTATTATAACTCTTATACAGACCATTGAGTTTTCTTTAAGGATGATGACCTGATAAAATCATGTATGTCTAGTACTGTTTGTGGCACATGGTGATTATTCAACTAATATTATCGTTCCCTCTTTTTTTTTTTTTTTTTTTTTTTACTTTCTGTACTAAATATGGGTGATAGAGGGAAAATTTGGCTTTCAAGAAATGGCTGACCTATCTGGAATAGTTTTAGAATGATTCTGCCAAATGATAGGAGATCCTAAGGTTGGAGTCTATGATTGACTTTAATAGGAAGCTTTATGGAGAATTTGGGCTAAGGTTGTGTGTGTGGTGGGGGGCAGGGAGAGAGGGAGAGAAATGGATCTAATTCCTTTGCTCTTAACTAAAACCACTCTCCTATCTTATTCCCTGAAAAACAATTAAAGTATGTTTTCTTTTTTAAATAAGGAAGAAGACCATTGACTTTCTCTCAGAAGGCAATTATCACCACTTAGTGAATGTTGAGGAAGTGGGTGTTTCTTGCTTTCTATTGTTAATCTGATATGAGTGAGGGTGGAGAGCCCTGTGAAAAAATATTTGTGTAGGGAGGAGAGTTAGAAGTGAACTGAGTAAGAAAGTCTTTTGCAAGTCCCAAATTAGGGTCATTCTTGACTTTTTAGAAGACACTTCCTTGAGGTATTTCAGATGCTACTTCCTGAAGGAGATCTAGAGTTTAAAGAAGTGAAATTTTTGGGTTCAAGTGTTCTTCATACATAGATCCTTATTTTCTTTTTCATTAATTTTTAGGGACATAGTTCTTTCTTACAGTTCTAAGAAAGGAATATTGCCTGCATATTGACTGTTGGAAGCTAGATTGCGATATGATGACGCTAATAGGAGTTAATACTAATACAGGATTTACTCGGTGCCAGACATTGTTCTAAACTCTTCATGTACACATTAGCTCAGTCCCCACAATAACCCTCTGAGATAGGTTTACTGCTTCATCAAATCTAAAATGTGTTGATGGTGCATTTGTGATGTTGCTAGAAGATGCTAATGAAAGGTTTTCACACAATTATCTCCAGTCCACCTCATTTAGTAACAATCGCAAGATGTCGTGGGTTGTAAGACTGTAAAATGTAAGATGCACCCCAATTATAAAGAAATTGAAATAAGAAAGCATATGCATGATAGAATTAATAAAATAAAAATTAATTTAAAAAAATCATTCCTAATTTTAAAACTGCAGAGCCTGAGGCAAAGGGGTTAAATTTTCTAAAGTGAAATGACTGGATTCACATCCAGGTAGTTTGGTTCTAGATTCCATGCTCTTAACCTCTACTTTTTCCTGTCTCTCAACAATGTGCTGGAATTGAGCCCATGTTAGCATGTAGATAGACTGCCCAAGGCCCACTTACTCATCTTCTCATTGGGACATCCATGACAGAATGACACTGAGATCCTTCTGAGGGAAGAAGTGTGTGTAGTATGTAGCACCTGCCTTTAGGGCTGTGATAAAGATTATAAAATACTTAGTGTGTGGGCTTCCAACCCATTTTTAGCAAGAGCAATTCAATTGGAAAGAGCTTTCATGAACTGGCTTCTGAAGCATCGGTAGTTTGGAATACTGACTGCAAATAGTTTGCACAAAATGTTGTTGGGGTGTTCCAAATGTAAAATTCTGCACTGTATGTTTTCAGCTGAAACTTAATGTTAAGTTTTCTTCATCTGGTGGTAATAAGCACATGTGTGTTTGTGCTTGTAGTTTGCTAAGCACTAGAATTATCTTCTGCTGAAAGATGGAATGGTTCCATTAATTCTAGGCTTTAACTAAATAACTGCAAACTCAGAGAAGAATCTTGTTACCATCAATATACCCTGCCCAAACCCTGAAAAATCTGTTACCAGTTTGAAGGCCTGCCTCTTTTCCTGAGTCCTTTTATTTCCTTGCAGCTTCCTTCCTTTTTAGAATTCTGGTCTCTGTTAACCCAGACTAGCCTAGTCATTGTGACCAATTTAGGGCACACTTTACATAGCCTCCAAATTTGATGAAGGTTTTCCTCAACTTGAAATCTCTATTTTATTGTTGGATCATGGATCACTGTTTTGCTGCTAGGTCCCTTAGATAAAATGAAGGGTGAGTTCTCAACCAAGGAAGACTCTGGCACTCATCACACCTCTTCCTATTGTTTATCGTATTCTCTGTCAGTGTGCCAGTACTCCTTTCTCCCAACCTGTTCTCTATTCTCCAACACATACAATTGAGGTAATTATAAGTAAAAATTTAAGTTTGTTGGTTCAGTGTAAGTGTAAAGCACCAAACCATTGCTTTTTGTGCTTCTGTTTATCATTTTACATTTCTAGCCTTAAACTGTTTGAACATCTGATAAATCAACTTGGACTAGTTTGAGCCAGTTTTTAATCCATCTAAGACCATAAAAAACATATTATAGATGACATTAACTAATTTACAAGAAGTTTGATAAAATTAGAGCAAGTATGACTTTTTTAGTTGGAGAGATTTAACTGATTAGCACTAACTTGATTCAGTAAAATACACTCTGAAACAATCAAACCTAATGTGAACCAGTCAGAACATACTTGTCCAGGTCAGAACTTACAGAGCTAGGTAAAACTAGTTTGAAGCAGTGTGAGCCATTCAAACCAGACCCAAGTAATGTTCACTAGATATACCTAATTTTAGCCAAAGTGGCTTTAGGTCAGTAAAAAGGTGGACTCTGAACTCAACTCTTTGATTCTGAACTAGAATGAAGCATTCATATTTTTTTAGAACAAGTATGAGCTTATTAGAATGGATTGCAATGTCTGATACAGATTTGAACCTGTTTTTAAGCTGGTCATAACTCTTTTGCAATAGACATATCAATTTACAATGAGTTGAAAATGTTTTAAACCAGCCAAAAAAGATCAGAATTAGTTTGAAAGTGATCTATGTTGTGAACTAGATCTAAGTGATCTAGTTCAGCAAATGACTCTGAACCAGTCAGAAATACTTTGTGCTAGAAATATGTCTTGAGCTGATCAGGGGCAATTTCAGAGATTGTTCTTGGTCTTCAGAGACAGTCTGATCTGTCCAGAATGGGGTGAAGAGATGTCTGAATAGCTGGCATGTGGGAGACTTGGGATTCAGCCTGGCTCTGCTGGACTTCAGAGGTCATGTGTTTCCTATTGGGCGACCTTATACAATATCGTACCCAGTCGCTGTTAAGCCCAACATGCATTTGTAGAAACTTGAGTAACAACAATAAGCTTGGAGATAGAGTGGACATTGGACTTGGCGTTAGGAGATGTATATGCTAGACTGTGCAAATGAGTTAATCTCTATGGGTTCTAATTTTCATCCTTTGGAAAACTGAACCCAGAGAGTGAAAGGTCTGGATCTTTATCTGCCTTGTTAATCTGAAAATAATTACCTAGAGGCATGATCTGAAGAGTGCAAACTATGATTAGTAGTGATGGTGGTTTTTATACCTTTAGTTGTGGTATTTGGTTTGTTAATACCTTCATTTATGATGGCTTGGTTTGTGAATAAACTGTTATGTATTGCTGTCAACATGAATAGAAAACGAAACCCACAAAGAGCATTTGTAGACTTATCTGTGTGACTGTTGTCCCATGATAACTAAACACATTAAATTTTGGTGCAACAGAGGTAGTTTCATCTGTCTTTGAATTCCGTTCAAGTGGATTTAGAGAATTACAGAAGAGTGATGCTATTGATGACAACATTTTCTTCTGTACCTTAAATGATGTAAAAACACAGATATAGAAATGAGCAACCTTTGTTCAAATTAAAAATAAAGAAGTAAGATAGCTGTTATCATTGCAGACTTCGGAGTTGCTTTCTGCTTGGTCATTCATTTTGAGGGGAACCTCTAAAATGATTAAACACTATCTAGACCTGCTTTTCAATTCTTAGCTCTTACTAATGAATCACTGGGAGCCAAATGAGATGCTGTAGTGTGATAAACTATTTGTACCCTATTGGTCATCTTCTGGAGAGGAATTCTGTTATGTACCATTAATACTGGCAACCAACCTGTACATACTGAAGCTATAACATAGGAAGGTCATCATCTGTGAAGTATCATTCTTTATAGTGTGCATATAGAATTATGAATGTTAGTGGAGGCTCTGCCCTTATCAGCTGACCAGCCATATCTGAATATGAGGTCACAGTCTTTGCTAAGGCATGATGAGGAAATAAATTGCAGTGGCTCTTGGGGGTCGGCATTCAGGATTTTTGACCATAAGGTGAGTCATCAAATTGAGGATAGGGTGGGGGAGGCACCCTTGAAAATCAATAAATGTCCTTGCTTAAGCTTTTATGAATCTTAAGGATCTATAGAAATAATTCCATAGGAAGCATTGAGAATTGTGGTAAAGTTTCTCAATGTGAGGCTGGGTGAAAGTGGATAATGAGAGGAAAATCAGCATCTAATGTAGGCAT
This sequence comes from Panthera uncia, assembly GCF_023721935.1. NCBI lineage: Eukaryota > Metazoa > Chordata > Mammalia > Carnivora > Felidae > Panthera > Panthera uncia. Next base: position 95,822,052 of record NW_026057582.1, on the reverse strand, counting down.
TTGATGTGTGTGTATGGGTAAGTATGCATGTTTGAATGGGCAGGTAGAGTGGTCAGTGGTAATGGTATAGCTGATTATTTTTCCGATTTTCAGAACGGTTTATTGGTATCATAAATGCAAAGATAAAAAGAAATAAGCTTTCCCTGGAGGCAGACTACATTTTCAGTTGGACTGGTATTTTGAGTAGTTTGAATATATTTAGAGAATAAAAACAAATCATGAAGAGTGCTGATTGCAAAGGATAAAAATAACCATGTTTAGGTCTTGCTGGTAAAAACAGAATTTTTCTTCTGTAAGGTGGACTTTTGTTTTAGTTACTATTGAAGACCTGAATTGGTAGCATTTCTTGTTCAAACAAGGCAAGTACGGGTAGGTGAACCCTTTGTAATGGAACTATGGTCTCTAAACAGTGACTGCCCAAATCTGGAACTCATTTCCCAAGGGAGAAGTGAATTCTAGCAAAGCCCTGACCTAATTGCAATATATAATAACAATAAAATAAAAGAAGCTGCAAGCCAAATTTTACTTGTGAATTTAGCATTGTCTTTGAAGGAATTAACTATAGTGACATTTGAAAATGAATAGGATAAATGAAATGGCCTAGATGTCCACATAAAAGAGAAAAGCCAAGGATCTAGTGCTAGGAGACTCTGAAAAAGAAGGGGGTGGTTGTGGTTAGAATCATGTGCACTCCTAATTTTTATTATTTCTGTAACATTCTCCTTTCTCTTTTCTTTTAAAAATTTTTGTTTTATAGGATCTGTATGTAAGACTGAGTGGTTGGGGGCGCCTAGGTGGCTCAGTCAGTTAAGTGTCTGACTTTGGCTCAGGTCATGATCTTGCAGTTTGTGAGTTTGAGCCCGGCGTCAGGCTCTTGCTGAAAGCTCAGAGTCTGGAGCCTGCTTTGGATTCTGTGTCTCCCTCTCTCCCTGCCCCTCCCCCGCTTGTACTCTCTCTCCTCTCAAAAATAAATATTTTAAAAATTAAAAAAAAAAAAAGACTTGGTAGTGGTTATCTTGATTTTCATTCTCACTTGGAATTTTTGTCTTGATAGTACTATAATGTGCATGTTAAATTTAAATTAAAATGTTATTTCAGTAGCACCTCATCTAGCAAAATATTAGGTCCTTGGGGGCAGTAATATCTAATCCTCTTCACAGAACCCTTAGGCATATAGGTGTCACATAGTACTTATTGAGCTGGATATTAAAGTAACTCACTTTATTCATGGAAGATTCTAATATTTCCTAATGGCTTTTTCGTAAATATGCATTTGTTTGTATTTTGCAGGTGAACCACTGAGTTCTTCATTATGTCTGATGGAGATTATGATTACCTCATCAAGTTTTTAGCTTTGGGAGACTCTGGAGTGGGGAAAACCAGTGTACTTTACCAGTACACAGATGGCAAATTTAACTCCAAATTTATCACAACAGTGGGCATTGATTTCAGGGAAAAGAGAGTGGTAAGTTCTATATAAAAATATCTGAGTCAACATTTGCCTTTCTGTTTAGTCTACTTGTTAGGAATTAGAAAGACAAAGTTTGGAATATACCAGTAAAGGGTGCATATGAAAATGCATTATGTTCAATCTAGGCAACGTGATTTAGAAGGTTGTGCTGAAAAACACTTAATATAAAACCAAGGAGATAGGCGCCTGGGTGGCTCAGTCAGTTGAGCATCTGGCTCTTGATTTGGTCTCCGGTCTCGATCCCAGGGTCTTGGGAGCTAGCCACATGTCAGGATCTGTGCTGAGCTTGCAGCCTGCTTGAGATTCCCTCTCCCTCTCTCCCTCTTTCCCTCTCTCCCTCTCTCCCTCTCTCCCTCTCTCCCTCTCTCCCTCTCTCCCTCTCTCCCTCTCTCCCTCTCTCCCTCTCTCCCTCTCTCCCTCTCTCCCTCTCTCCCTCTCTCCC